>NW_006913522.1:29442-33194 GCF_000464535.1 Endocarpon pusillum Z07020
GTATATATTTTGCTTATTAATACAAAATCTTGTTATTTCCTATCCTACTTAAGTGTATCTTCTTCTTTTATTCTTTATCTCTTTATTAAACTCTATCTCCTAATAATATTAGAGCTGCTTTAGCCTAATATTCTTGCTTTAAAACATACTTACTTATATTTATACTATATTATCTCTATTACAGTTTGCTAATAAGTTAACTAGCTCCTCTTTTATGCTTTACATAACTTTATCTTATCTTATAAATAAGTAGACATAAACATTAATACTGATTTCTGTCGCTCTTAAGAGATTTATAAATTTTTACAAAGATAATATTAGTATATAGATTGTGATTTAGTTAGAAACTAATACTTAGTTATAAAAAGAGGCAGTTGCCTAATTAAGTTAATAAGGATAAAGGATATTAGATTAATATCTCAGAAAAGAAACAGGTTTTATTAATTAGCTAAAAGATTATTATAATAACGTGGTTTATAAGTGACCCGTGTATACAAGCGACCCGCGCACTTTTCTTTTATCTTACAACTTTATAATAATTTTACACAGCCACAATATAAAAAAATTAATTATTTTTTATATATTTATTTTCTTTAGTTATTTTCCTAGTCTTTTAGCAAATTTATATATTATATTTCTAATCTCTTATCTTTATTATATTCTTATTAAGAACAGGCTTATAAACACGCTTTTATTATCTATAATTTATATTATATTATTTAATAAAAGAGGCTAGAAAAAGAAACTATAAAGTAGAAACAGGATTCTATATATTAAATTGAGTTGGCGTACAGTACTGATACTGTGTCGCCAAGGTTGCTTGTAATGCGTGTCCCAAACGCATAGCCAGCGGATGGCTATGTCGATTCCAGAGGGGAGGTGTCTCAAACCAGGTTTTCTTTAAGGAATCAGGCAGTCACTAATACAGAGTGACTCGATTTCGAAGGATTATTGTAACAGGCGTACAATGAGAGAAGTGGCTGTTGTTTGATAGTGTTATTGTTGACTGCCTGCAGTGAAAATTTTCAGCGGTGTGAAAATTTTTAACTCACCATCCCTACCACTTTCGCTGCAGCTGCGACTCAACAGTATATCTAATCCGACGATGCAAGAGATGGAAGACAACGTTCTCCATGGTATACTGCAGTAGATTCAGTTCCCCACGCATAGCGCGCCAAATATTGATGGTATGTCGGCCCGTAATGCGTATGGTGGAGGTTTGATTGAATCCCCACTTATCGTCTTCTTTGCCAAAACGACCATGGGAATGTGATTTCATTCTTGACATTTCATCGCATAGGTTCAGCTCATACTTGACACGAGCCCGTTCGATAAGATAGCCCCAAGGCGACTCGACAGCGTATCCCACGCGCTGCCTATAGACAGATCTTTGCTTCTCTCATCTCTGCCTCTAACAGAGATGAGATACTAGTCACCAGCATTATATAGAGGTGTCTGTCTGTTACTAGTAACTAGTTTATTATTATTATATATAAAAAGAGTATTAAGTAACTAATATAATCTAGATTTCTATAGATACTACTTTATATTA
This sequence comes from Endocarpon pusillum Z07020, assembly GCF_000464535.1. Lineage (NCBI taxonomy): Eukaryota > Fungi > Ascomycota > Eurotiomycetes > Verrucariales > Verrucariaceae > Endocarpon > Endocarpon pusillum. The sequence continues at coordinate 30,995 of NW_006913522.1, forward strand.
TTCTTATTACTTAAATATATAGTATAATTATTATTATAATAAGTAATCTAAGATAATAAATTATATAATATTCCTAGTATACTTCTTTTAAGTTATCCTTATAATGCTTTCTTAAGGTTATCTTTTTTTCTTATAAATTTCTTATCTATCTAGTTCTTTTTTTAGAGCTTATAACTTTCGTCTTTTAGAATTTCCTTTATAGTACTTAGCTATTAGTTTTTTATCTTATATTCCTTAGCTCTGTGTTCTAGTTTTTTATAATACAAATATAAATTTCTTTTAAATCTTTTTTCTCTTTCTTTTATAGAAATCTTTTTATTACTTTAGTTATTCTTTCTTAAATTCTTTTAATTGTTTCTTTATTAAATAATATCTAGATCTATAGGCCTACTTCCTCTTACTAGGTAGTATCCTTAGATCCTTCACTTAGATTTTTGCGTGTTTACTTAATAGTATATTAGAAATATAATATAGTTCTTTTTCTTTTTAAGTTATCTTTTATAATTCTGATTATTTATTTTAATTATTATCTTAAATAAAGGTGATAATTTACTTAGCTAATTAATCTTAGATAGATTATCTTTTACTAAATCCTTTAGTTCTTTATAAAAGATGGCTGCTAGTACAGTATCCTCCTAATTAATTTGTAAGGTAATCTAGTAAAACTTAGAAGCGTAGTCTATAGTAGATCTCTTCTGTCTTATATATAGTAGGTCTTATTTAGCTTCCTTAACTATATCTGTGTCCTTATATACTTATTTAATCTTAATTATAAAGTTAGTAAAGCTATAAAAGATTTATTATATATCTAGTTCTTAATTCTTTATTACTTTCTTAAGCTTGTCCTTAAGATAAGGTTTAAACTAGTTATATAGCCCCTTAAAGAAAGATAACTATATATAATACTTTCTTTTTATTTATGTCTATTACTTATATATAGAATAAGAAGTTGATTTTTAGTTAGTTTAAGAATTCTTAAAGTCTTTTCTAGTCTTTATAAAAGAGATTTAAGAGTGTAACTTTAAACTATATATTTCTTTTTTAGCCCTTAATAGTAGTTAAGAGTGTAACTTTAAACTATATATTTCTTTTTTAGCCCTTAATAGTAGTAATAAGTCCTAAGGTAACTAACATAATATATGCCTTAGATAATATATATAATATTTATTTAATTATACTTAGTATTCTTAAGAGTAATAGTTAAAGTGTTAGGGCTTAACTAGTTAAGACAAGTCTTAATTAGAAGCTAAATCTAAAGGATTAGTTAGATAGAATAAAAAGTATAATAAATAATACTAGGATGTCTTTAACTTAGATGTAAGCTAATAACATAAGTTGACTACAGAGTAAAAAGAACTATCTAATTATCTGTAAAAGAAGTATACTTATATAGATAAGAGATTTGTATGCTTAGTCTTACTTAGTAATAAGCAGAGATAAGTAACCTATATATGCTTAATAGTGCTTAGTAGCAAGCAGAGATAAGTAACCTTATTAATCATCTCTAATTATTATATTATCTAAGTCTAACTATATATATAATTTAGAGTCTAGTCTTATTCAAGTTTATTATAGTTCTCTTATAAAATGCTAGGCAGCTTTGTAGTGCCTATTAGTACTTAGCATATTTATATGCTATAATAATTAATATAAGCTTGATCTATACTAGATAAAGCGTCTCTAATAATAAGGAAATACTGCCTTATAGAGATATACTAGCGATATTATAGGGATAAATAATTAGTCTTGTTGAACGGGTATACGGATTAGGAACAGCTAAATTACTAAAACATAAGCTAAGGAGTCTATTTATAATATAGTTAGCGCTTTACTCTATATAATTCTTTATTAAACATAAGAGGTACTACTAGTTAATCTGTATAAAAGATCTAATAAAGTATCTATAAGGCTAGAAGCAGTAGCTTTCTTTTAAAAGAGATTATACTTTGCTAAAGAGGTTATATTAATCTCTTATTCTATAGTACTTATATAAAGAGTTATGTATTATACAGATGCCTTTATTAGCGGCATAGTAGCTTGACAGTAAGAGTTCTCTATATTATTATAGATACGCTATTAATGCTGCTATCTGAGTGCGGTTATCTAAGTGCGTGGCTAGTCCTGTATATTTTCTACGTTATAACAGAGAAGATACTTTATTTATTACAGCTATATACTTAGGTAATATTACTAATAATAT
>NW_006913523.1:0-3214 GCF_000464535.1 Endocarpon pusillum Z07020
TAATAATCAATAAATAAGGGGATAAGAAGAAATTTAATTAATTAGTCTCTAAAGAGTTTTTGAGTTATTATTAAATTTGACGCTGATTTCCAAGGTCTTTCTCACTCACGCTCAATTAATTCAGGTAAGGAAAATCCGCTAATTATTCCTATCCAAAAATTAATTTAATAACTTAAAAATTAGGCGAGAAATTAAATAAAGAAAAAAAAACAAAAAGAAAACTTATTTATAATTGTATTTGAATTCTGCCACAGCTAACAAGCTATCCCATAGATAATAGTAGCTTCTAGATAACCCTATTCTAATGCTCTATTTGCAATTTTGAGTATTAAAAGGCGAGGGGGGTAGCCAGTAGCTGATTTTCAAACAGTTCTAGTAACTGTAATTCCATGTTCTTTTAGTGCTTAAACAATGTTCTATAAAGTAAATAAATTGTCTAAAACTAGATGAAAATTAAGATTTTTTTGTTTAATAAATAGAGCTAAACACGAGACTAAACAAATAAATCCGTATTACATAGGATTATAGAATTACATACATACAGAGCAAGAGTGACACTGTGTGATGGGCGGTGGGTTAGCAGCTAAAAACCCCTTGTTTAACCCTGGCTTTCTACATTCCCAGTTAAAAATATAATCGGAATCAGCTAAAGCAAAGATTTTGAACCCTGTGGGTATAGGCTTGCCAGGAATAGTGACTTTTTGTGAAGTTTGATCTTCAAACTTGATTATAACTTTATTAATAGTAATATTTGTGCTTAGAAGCTAATAAAAAGCAGATCTTTGATAAAGAATAGACATAATAGGGTCTAGTTTATCCCACTAATTAGCCCCTATAGAAGAAGGATTCTCCCCTTTATCTTTAAAATGTAAAAAGAATATAACTTGCAAAAAACGATTTTTAGATAGGCTGCTTATAAAGTGCTAGAAGTAATAAACAGCCGAAAAATTGGTATAATTTAATAATAGAGAGAGATTTATAAGGATTTTGTGCAGAATTACAGCGAAATACAAAGAAATTCGTCTCTTTAACAATAAGAGACATAGCTTCCTAGCTAAAGAATAGCTGAAATAGGGCCAGAGGGTGCTAATGTTAATTTTTAGGAAGATTCTGAGGCTTAGAGAGATGTTCAACGATCAGAATTAGTTGAAAATCAGGTAATAGTCAAAGAATTTCGCTAATTAAGCGGCCTTTGAAATGTTCTTTAGCTTCCTCTAGTAAAATGTAAAGGAATTCGTTTCTTTAATGATAAGAGACATAACTTCCCAGGAAAATTAGGTAAAGATTAAAGGATTTCGTTGATTTGGCGACCTTTGAAGTGTTCTTCAGCTTCTTCTGGGGGTATTAGAAGCTTATCTAGCTTGGTATCTGCTGTGGAGTCATCAGGGATAGATGGATCTAATAGAAGTTAGTATAAATAATAAGAGAAATAAGAAAAAACAGCTAAAAACAGCTAAAAATGAGTAAAAACAGATATTGTTACTTACTTGTATGATCATTTGGCTGTTTTTCTGCCCATTTCTTCGGAATAGACTTTGCTTTTGGCCCTCTTTTGATAGGATTCAGATGTAGAGACTCTGCAAGATTGAGAGGGCCACGTTTTTAATGAATTTCAGCTTGAATCAGGATCTCAACAGAGATATTGGGATCAATTGACTCCATTTTGGTGCCGGAGTTAACCGGAGAGGTTCTCTCATAGATATCAGAGCTATAGCTATCTAGGGAAGAGATTTCGTCTTGATCGGTTAAGAATTAGGCGTTTTGAGAGGCTTTTTGTACACGTTTTGGCCGCAAATTACGTGAATTCGAGGGGTTTTCGACAGAAATCGGCTTATTTCCGGCGCTTTCAACGGATAGCTTACTAATAGTGCGTTTGTGCAAGGCAATTAAGGCGTTGATATCTGTATTTGACGCAGATTGAGCTGAAATTCATAAAGAAATAGACATTTTAAGTGATTTTAGAGGGTTTTGGATGGTTTTTGCGGGTATTTGAGCAGAAGAAGCTGATTTAAGGTAATAGAGTTGATTAAATAGATAGGGCCAAGGGCTAGTATCAATTTCAACCAATTTTGAGTTGATATGATAGAGAAATAAAAGAAGAAAGATGATATAAAGTAGTAGAATTAATTAGTGTGGGATGCCAAGTTTTGATAGAAACAAGAAATAGAAAGGTTCTAAGAACTTAATTCTCTTATAACTTACTAATTACTTAGGCTAGAAGTCTCAATTTAGCTTTTTCTAGGAGTCTATAGTTTCATTTATATAATATATCATTTATAAATTTATATCTTTTATATTAATAGAGTTAATCTCAAAAATAATTTTAAAATCTAGTATCTTTTTACCTTCTTTTACTAAATAGGTTTATTAAACTAAAAAATATGTATTAATATAAAAATTTTGAAGGGCTATCTAATGATACTATTTATAGATTTACAACTCTAATAATTAGCCTGATATAGCTAGTTTAAGGTTTACTCTTATAATTCACTTTTGATGTTCTTAACGCCAAGGCTGCAGCACTCTTCCATAATTTTGATGTTCCTAATGCCAAGGCTGCAGAAATAACCTTACTGCTAAACGCGGGTATCTCTTAACGCTAAACTCAGCAAGGAAGGAGACACCTACAGGGGTCTAATCGGGCTTACAAGGGATATTCTTTTGTAACAAGATTAAAGAAGTTATAAGCACTAAAGAAAGAATATAATAACTAGTAAAATAAATAAGAAAGAAAGCAGATATATTAAAGGAACTTTCTTAGCTACTATAATTAGTTATTAAGTATAATAATTAAATATAAGTTATTATAAAGCTATCTAATAAGCTTAAAGTATTATAAGAGAAGTTCTTCTCTTTACCTTAACTAATAAATCTAGAGGATCTTTAAGATATAGACTATTCTAAGCTATTATAAGTTATTATAAAGATAAGTAAAGCAGTAGTATAAGAGATAATATATAGAGTTACAAAAGATAAAGCACTTAGACTAGACAGAATACCTAATAAAGTATTAAAGGCAATAAAAAAATAGCTAGCCTTATAACTAATTATAATCTTTAACGCCTTAATATAATTAAGGCATTATATTAATACCTAAAAAAAGCAGTTATACTTATCTTAAGAAAGCTAAATAAGAGAGATTATACTAATTTAAAGATTTATTACCTTAATACTCTTCTAAACATAATAGGAAAACTTCTTAAGTATATAATTA
>NW_006913524.1:0-8169 GCF_000464535.1 Endocarpon pusillum Z07020
ATTTTCTATTTATTTAGTTCTTTTTTTAAGGTTTATAATCTTCTTTTAAACTCTCTTTTATAGTGCTTAATTATTACTTTATATCTTTATAATCCTTAGTATAATAACTAGATTTTTTGTAATATAAGTATAGTCTTTTCTTGCGTTTCTTTATTATAAGTTTGTTAGAAATTTTTTACTTGCTTTTACTATCCTAATTCTTCTTAAGTAATCCTTATTTCTCTTTCCTTTCTAAGTTGTATCTAAGTTTATAGACATGTTTTATTTTATAGAGTAATATCCTTAAACTTTATATTTTAGATATTTATTTATTTGATTTTTAATAATATATAGTCCTAGCCTAGGACTGATCTATGCAGGGGATATATATAATTAAGAGTAATTATAACTCTTAATAATAAATAAGAACAAATATAAAGAAATCTTTTTAAAGAAAAAACCTTACTACTAGTAAGTAAACAAGTTTTTTAGGGCGCTTTAATAGTGTGTATAAAGCTCTGTAGCTGTAGTATAATTAGGCACAAAGTTGTTTAGCTATAAACGAGAACTAAAGAAAGGCCCTAGCCTTTATTAGTTAAAGTATTACTATCTTAAGGGCCTTTGAATTATTAAGGAGACAGTAATAATCTGTTGTGTTAGTAGTAGCAAGCATCTTGTATCTATCTAAGAGTAACAGGCAGTCTATAATCACATATTAGGTAGTTTATCTTCTTTAACTACACTTATAAGATAGTAAAGAGATGTCTAAAACATTTTATTTAAAGAGAAAGTCTGTAAAGCCTATTTCATTAGTCCTTAGCTATATAAAGAGAGCTTTTTGTGCCTTAGCTAGGCCTTGATGTATCCTTAATCTTTGTTTACTAATTTTCCTACTCTATACAAGGCTTAAGGCTTACTAAAGTGCTACTAAGTAGGCGCTTTATAATAATCGCTAGTTCTCTAACTAAAACGCTCTAACTATTAAGTAATAAGACTAGTATTATTATTACGCTTTTATAAGCAGTATAGCCACTTCTTATAAAGGTTTTTTCTATAATAGAGAGTATTCTAAGGCTTAGTTTAGCTTTGTTTTTATATTAAGCTTAAGAAGATATTATTTATATTAGCTATACTTTCTAGTACCTAATATTATAGTAGTATAATAAGGGCGTCTCTATTATAAGTTAAGCTTTTTAATAATTCAGAGACAGCTTTTATAAATAAGTTGCCTTATACTTATAACTATAAGTCTATAATAAGAGTTTATTTAGATACTATTAAATAGTAATAAAAAAAGCAAGAAGTAAGTCTTTACTTTAAGGACTAGGATAAGCGTAATCTTATAGGCTCTAGTTATTATATATAAACATCTATTCTAGATAAGCAAGAGTTTAGTAATATTTAATTTTGTACCTTATAACTTGTTAGAAAGATGCTAAATAACTAATATATAAGTTATTATTAATTTAATAATAGTATTATAAATGCATCTTATATATAAAAGAGAGGCGCCTTATATAGAAGTTAATAAAGTTATAAGTATAAGCATCTATTAAGTTATCTTTTAGAGCACCTTTTTAATATAAGGGCCTTATTTTAGTTAAGTATTAATCTAAAGTTCCAATATTCTAATATCTGTTTTTATTATTATTAAGGTATTAGCTACATTAATTATTTCTTTTATATTATTATGTTTTAGCTAAACATAAGTATATTAATATTATTTTATATAACTGCTTTAAGCATTTATAGTTCTCTTTTATACTTTAACTAAACATAAGTATATTAATATTATTGATAAAGCTAAAAGCGCTTACTTTAGTCTCTTAATAATTAGTAATATTTAATAGATTTATATTATAAAAGAGGTACAGAATAAGTAAGACTAGGGAGCCTTAAGGGATCCTTATATAGATCTTAAATCTCTTAGATATCTTATTACTTATAAAGAGTATAAAAGCCTTGTTTGATAGAAAGCTTGCTACTTATTTAGTAATTACAAAAGAGATTTTATACTTTCTTAGATTATAGATTAACTATTAATGTAATATTATATTAAAAGCGCCCGCTATATTTATGCTTAACAGAGAAGCTACCTTATCTCTTCTTTAGTTCTAGACTATATATATCTGTTTAGTAAGGAGCTCTAGCGTTGCCTTAGTTAAGTAATTGCCTCTTACTCTTATTTATGTCTCTAGGAAAGCATTATATTACTTAGCTAAGAAGGTGATTTATTATATTATAATAGACTTTAGCGTCTTGCCTATTGTGTTAAGCAAGACTATTACTCTATAGGCCTTAGGAGATAAGGAGTCTAGTTTATTAAGCTTTCTTAAAGCTAATATATAGGCCTTCTGAAAAGCATAAGGGTAGTATCCTAGTAATATATAAGCAGAGAACAAGTGAGTAAGCGCAGGTATAAGCTAATTAATATAGGCCTGAAGGATCTTGTTAGGGATCCTATTAGGGCCTAGAGTTCTGTCTGCTCTTATACGCTAAATAGCGTTTTGTATCTCCTCTTTAGTAATGGCTATAAGGCAGTAATATGCCTGCAAATATATTGCGTCTTTAATATTATTAAGTAGTGCCTTTAGTAGTAATAAGAAGAAGGCGGCTTTAAGCACCTTAACTTAGTTATTAAAGATATGTGCTATAATGCCCTAGGTTACTAGTAATATAAACTTAAAGGAATTACATAAGTAATAGCTATTAGCTCTTACTTATTTAGTAAGTTTCTATAGACCTCTAAGGTCGTTATAAGTATATTTAATTCTTATTTTAAAGTTAATTCACTTAGCTTTATTAATAGCTTACTTTTTATAATTATTTACTTATTAATATTATGCTTAGTCCTCTTCCTATCTTATTAATATCTATATATAGCGAAGTTAACAGATATTTCTTATTACCTTTAAGCACTCTAGGGTTTAAAAAGACTTATTATCTCTTGTAACCCTGATTAACCCTTGTCGTGGTCATCCTTCCTTATAGAGTTTAGCGTTAAGAAATACCTGCGTTTAGCGGTGAGATTATTCTGCAGCCTTGGCATTAGGAACATCAAAATTATGGGAGTCTGCTGTAGCCTTGGCGTTAAGAATATCAAAATTCGTTAAGACCTTGCTGCAGCCTTGGCGTTAAGAACACCAAAAGTAAATTATAAGAGTAAAACTTAAATCAGCTGCATCAGGCTTATTATTAGGGCTAGAGATCTACAAATAGTATCATTTGATAGCCCTGAAAGAGATCTATTCCAATAACTGTTCTTCAGATTAAGAAGGCTTTTATTGATAGAGAAAATAAAAAAAGGGTAAAAAAGTAATAGTTTTAAAAAATAACTTTGAAATTAACTTTATTATTAAAAAGGATATAACTTTATAAATGATGTATTATATTTATCTATTTATAGAATTAGAGAAAAATCTTATTTGAGACTTATAACTAAAGTAGTTAATAAGTTATTATAGATTTAAGAGTTCAGAGCTCTTTTATTTTTTGTTTCTATCAAAACTTGGCATCCCATACTAATTAATTCTACTACTTTATATCACCTTTACTCTTTTATTTCTTTACCAAATCAACTCGAAATTAGTTCAAATTGATACTAGCCCCTGGCCCTATCTATTCAATCAACTCTATTACCTCAAATTAGCTTCTTCCGCTCAGAAATCTTCAAAAGCCATCAAAAACCCTTCAAAATCACTTAAAATGGTGATTTCTCCATGAATTTCAGCTTAATCAGCGCCAGAATCCTATTCAATCAACTCTATTACCTCAAATTAGCTTCTTCCGCTCAGAAATCTCTAAAAGCCATCAAAAACCTTTTAAAATCACTCAAAATGGTGATTTCTTCACGAATTTCAGCTCAATCAGCGCCAGAATCAAGTGCTAGCGCCTCAATTGCTTTGCATAAGCGTACTATTAGCAAGCTATCCGTTGAAAGCGCCGAAAACCGGCCGAATTCTATTAAAAATCCCTCAAATTCACGCATTCTGCGCCTAAAACGTGTACAAAAAGCCTCCCAAAACGCTTAATTCTTAACAGATTAAGACAAAATTTCTTCTCTAGATAGCTATAGCTCTGATAGCTATGAGGAATCCTCTCCGGTTGACTCCGGCTTCCAAATAGGGCCAATTGATCCTAATATCTCTGTTGAGATCCTATTTTGGTCTAGAATTCATTAAAAACATGGCCCCCTCTATCTTTTAGAGTCTTTATATCTAAATCCTACAAATAGAGGGCCAAAAGCAAAGCCTATTCCGAAGAAATAGGGGAAAAAACAGCCAAATAATTATACAAGTAAGTAAAAACAGCTCTTTATACTTATTTTTAGTTGTTTTTAGTTGTTTTTTTTATTTCTTTTATTATTTCTAGTGATTACTCTTAGCTCCCTCTATCCCTGATGACTCCACAGCCGATACCAAGCTAGATAAGCTTCTAATACCCCCTCAGAAGAAGCTGAAGAACACTTAGTAGGCCGCCAAATCAATGAAATTCTCTGACCTTTACCTGATTTTTAACCAATTTCGATTGTTGAACATCCCTCTGAGCCTCGGAATCTTCCTAACAATCAATATTGGCATCCTCTGGCCCTATTCTAGCTCTTCTTCAACTGGGAGGTTATATCTCTTATCGTTAAAGAGACAAATTCCTTTGTATTTCGTTATAATTCTGCTTATTACTGTTAATAAAGTTATAATCAAATTTGAAAGTTGAACTTACAAAAAGTGACTATTCCTGGCAAGCCTATACTCACAGGGTTTAAAATCTTTGCTTTATAGCTAATTCTGGTTATATTTTTAACTGGGAATGCACAAAGCCAGGGTTAAATAAGGGGTTTTTGGCTGCTAAATAATATGTTTCTATTTCTATTCTAAATTCTATAAAAACCACTCTTTTAAATCTTACATAATTAGTTGTTGTTCATTTGGTTTTGTGTTTGGCTTTATTTATTAAGCAAAAAAAGCTGAATTTTCATCTATTTTTAGATAATTTATTTACTTTATAGAAATTTGTTTAAGCACTAAAAGAGCGTGGAATTGCTGTTACTAGAACTGTTTAAAAATTAGTTACTAGCTATCCCCCCCGTCTTTTAATGCTCAAAATTGTAAATAGAGCATTAGAATAGGGCCATCTAGAAGCTACTATTATTTATAAGATAGCTTGTTGGTTATAGCAGGATTCAAATACAGTTATAGATAAGTTTCTCTTTTTTTATTTCTTCTTTATTTAATATCTCGCCTAGTTCTTAAGCTAAAAAATTAATTTTTAAATAGGAATAACTAGCGGATTTTCTTTACCTAAATTAATTAAATGTGAGTGAAAAAGACCCTGAAAATTAGCCTTAAACTCACTAATTACTCGAAAACCCTTTAGAGACCAACCAACCAAAATTCTTTTTATTCCTCTATTTATTAGTTATTATAATCATTATATAGGGGGAGTAGATTAAGCAAATTAGCTCTGAGCCGCTCTTACTACTTATTTTCGTTAAAATCTTAAGGAATTCTTTTTAAGAGTTTTTTAGTGTCTTGATTTAGCTGTTACAAATAGCTATAAGCTTTATTTAGCTATTAATGGCTTTAAAACGACTTAAACTAGTAATTAAGACATAAATCAGTATTGAAACTATATAGAAGATCTTATTAATCTTTTATTTTATATATCATGTGTTACGTTAGAAGCAGGCAACGAGTACGCGAGATTTTTAGCCTATGTTAAGTACTATCCTAAGACTAAAGAGTTGACAGTAAAGGCCCTAAGGTCACTTCTATATAGTAAGTATGCCCTTTACTAATATCTAGTGCTAATTAATACCTGGCGCCCTAGCGCTAGCAGGCGATAAGTATAGCAGATGTGACACTACCCCCCCCTCTAGAAGACTTGACATGCCCTTATGTCCTGAGAAAAGAGAGAGATATAAATAGAAGAAGATTTACAGAATAGCAAGGAAACACACGTGACGAGATCAAGCCGATAGTATTATGATGCGTGTTGCCTTGTTTTCCTAGTCTCTTAAGTGGTTGCTTTATTATTATCTGGGTGCTCTGAAGGTGACTTATCTCTTAGAGCGCTGTTAAGCTAGTGCTGGAGTCGCTTGGGTGGACCAGCTTCCTATGGGTACGCGTTGTAATAAGCTTGTAACGCTAGAGGAGTGTTCCGCAGGTTGCCAGCAGGGTACTATATATTATCAGGGTCTTATCCTTGTTATTGTATCTTGTATTCTAGCCGACCTCTGCTAATTCTTAATGACAGAATTCTCTTAACTTCCTACTTAAGATCTCTATTAATTTTAACTATAGAAGGTAAAGTAAGACTTTACGTAGCTAGTCTGCGTGTAATACTAGTAAAATACAGTAGAAGGACAGGAGCTCTAGCTTATAGAAGTGGCTAACCATCTCTATAATATAAAAGGGGCCTGTGACAGGATAGTCTAGCTTGTTAGAGGGCCTATCTGTTCTCTATAGCTTCTTAACAACGAATACAAGGTCTCTTAATTAGAAATCAGGCAAGCGATGTTTCTTGTTAGCTTAACAAGCATGCTAAGCTTAAGCTAAGGTTATATTTATTCTGGTCTAGCTTACTGCCTTATTAATATAGCATAGGTGCTTCCTTGTTTACTCTTAAGTAACTCGTTCTTGCACGTCCTAGTATAAGCTGTCACTTATTTATGTCTAGTCGAAATCTAAGCAAGGTTTTTAGCCGTACTTAATTATGTAAAGTGTAAATCTTATAGATTTGTAGACTAAAGCTAACCCTGTAACGTCTAATGCTAGCAGAAGATATACCTAGTTATCTTAAAAGTAGTTTACAAATAGTTAAAGCCTTATATTAATAATCTAGTTAATAATTTCTGTTTAGCTGTCTGTCTAAGGGTAAGCTAATATTAATAACTTGAGCTTAATATAATAAAGATGAGATAGCTTATTAAGAAATATACTAATAAACTATAGCCCTTTATTATTAGTAATAGTTTTTAGGCATCCTTTAAATCACTATATATACTTATAAAAGAGGTCAGCTATAGTAGTTATAATAGCAGTCTTCTTTATTAGTAGACAAATATGTCTCTTACTTAAGTAATCTACTATTATAAAGATAGCATTATAACTATTACTAATAGTGCTAGGCATATAAAGATCTATTAAGAGGTTATTCTATAATTATAAAGAGATAAACAAAGAGTACAAGAAACTAGGCATCTTATTATATAGCTTATAAGATTAATAGTATTTATAATAGTTAGCAGCACCTAACAGTGAACTTATACCTGATAAGTGTAAAGCAAAGATAGCTAAATCTACACTAGGTCCACTATGACTTTGTAAACCGGATAATGGTGGATAACAATTGTGTTGATAACTTCATTTATAAAACATATAAACTATGGTTATACTCAGTAAATTTATTTACTGTTCGGACTATACCTGAATCTTAATTATATTTCTAACAAATTTTTTCTCAGGTTCCTTACGATTTCTCTTATATCATAGGTTTTCCTTAATAACTTCTGCTATAATATTAAGACTCTTAATATCCTCTATAGTAGCTACCTTTATTCTTATCAGATCTAATAGCGTCTGAGTCTTCTCTTATGTCCTAGCTTCCTTTTACGTTAGAGTGACTTTATTTTTATATAAGAGGACATCTACCACAACATTTTCCTTGCTAGATTAGTAGCAGATATAATAGTTAAACCCTGAAAGAATATTTATTTATTAAATTTGTCATTTATTAAGGAGGCGTTTAGTACTGAAATACTTAAGCGCCTTATAGTCTGTTATAATAAAGAATATGTTAAGGCTAATTAGTTTAGCTTACTATTCTTTAAAAGCTAGAATAACTACAAATATTTCCTTATTATAAATCTTATAATAGTATTCTGCTTCTTTAAGTATAGTAGAGAAGAAAGCAACAAGATACTATTATAAGTTAGCAGAATCAAGTTGTATTAGTATACTAGCTACAGCTTTGTCAGAGTAATCTATCTTTACTTAAGTCTCACGTTCTAGCTTAAAGTATGTAAGGACAAGAGAAGAGAGCAGCTTACATTATAGTATATAAAAAGCGTTAAGTTAGACCTTATCTAATTAGAACTTTAGTGCAGCATCCTTTCTTATTAGATTACTAAGCAGCCTAGTAATGTGCCTATATCCCTTAATAAACATTTAATAAAAATTATAGAACCTAAGA
>NW_006913524.1:8227-12517 GCF_000464535.1 Endocarpon pusillum Z07020
GTACTCCTTATTACTATAGCTTAGTAATGTTCCTTTTTATCTTTTAAAAAGATCAAAATATTATTAATATATATTATATAAAAAATACTAAGATAATTTATAAAGACGGAATTAATATAATACTAAAAGGTAGCTAAACTATTATAAAGGCTAAAAGGAAGAATAACTAGCTTAAATGCTTTGTAAGTCATTTAGAATAATGCTTAAAGAATTAAGTTAGGGTCTATTCTAATATAATTAAAAGTATAATAAATATCAAGCTTTATAAAGATTATTATACAAGCTAATTATAACAGAGTCTCTAAGATTAGAGGTAAGAGATATTTATCTTTCTTTGTAAGTTTATTTAGACTTCTATAATTAATACAGAATCTAAAGTCCTTGTTCTTTTTCTTAACAAATAAAACAGGTAATAAGAAAGAGAAAGATAATAAGCGAATAAATCCCTTACGTAAGTTCTTTATCAGGTACTCTCTTATAGCTTTAAGCTCTCGAGTTAACATCTTGTATAAATGTAACGCCTTTATCTCTGGTTCCTTATCAAAGCACAGCTTATAATTAAACAGATGGTGCAGAGGCAGAGTATCTGTAGCTACTCTTAAGAAGGCAGCAGCTTAATTACAGAGATACAGAAGAAGATAGCTAAGAACGGACTTAAGATTGTCAGAATAGGGTCTAAGATTACTAAGAGCATTCTGTTTGTCATTATTAGCTATCTAAACTTAACTAACTTAGTATAAGGCAAAGCGGCCTTATTTCTGTAGCTTATAATTAATTCTATCTAATATAACTATCTCTAATATTATGCTGTCTTGTTTGCTACTAATACAAAAGACTATAGCGCCTATAAGATTTATAGAGACAGTTCTATTATTAGTGTTAGCCTTATCTAGATCAGAGTTAGGACTAAGGCTCTTATTAGCTTTATTAGAGAGAAGTAACTTAAGCTTTACTTTGCGATATTAATAATGCTAATACTGTTCTTATACAGATTTCTGAAACTAAGTCCTAGTCTTACTAGTATTATTAAAGCTGACTTCAGGGCTATAACGTTAAATATCCTCCTTAAATAGCCTATCTTTATAAGTATTATGCTATTCTTATACTTAGTAGTCCTCTAATTAATATATCTTGTTCCTCTTATAATCTAATAGGATATCATGCTTAGCTAATTATTTATAGCCTAAAATAATATTATAAGAGCTAAGGTCAGCAGCTAAGAGTAGGATATTAGCAAGAGTGCGGCTATAGATTCAGGCTATAGCAAGAAGCAGATAATTAATTAGCCTGCTAGGCTAACTATCAAATCTAACTAATAGGATAGCCCTCTCTAAAGGAACAAGAGGGACATTAAGCTGTTAAGGGGCGGCCTAAGCGATCTTCTTATTAATCAGAATATATGTGTTGGCTCTATTATTTACTAAAGCGCAAAGATAAAGAACCTTGTTATCTATACCCTTAAGATCGAATGCCATAATAAGAGATAGCCCCCTGATAAGCTAGTCAAGCCTGACAGGTACGCTCTTATAATAGCCTAAGGCTGCGATTTCATCTAGAGCATCTCGTTTTCTGACTCTGCAAGTTCCTTATTAGGGCTAGAGGACTCATCTCTAAAGTCAGATTCTACCTCTTTGATCTTACTAACGTGAAGGTCAGGGCAGTCAGGTTTTATATAGCCAGGCTTGTTATAGTAAAAACAAGTTACTGTATCATCCTTCTTAAAACCCACGCGCTTTGATTTTGAACCAGTAGCCTAGCCAGGAAAAAGAGTAAGAGAGCGTCGTGGTGGGCCTGCTGTTAGGGCCAAAGGGAACGGATACGCCTTACCTGGCGTAATCCTGGCTTCTGGGCGCCTGGTGTCAGGCCCCAGGCTGTTGGGTCGAGCATGGTTACAGGTTCGCTCTTCTTCTCTCTCTTTTCTACGAATTAGTATGAGCCGGTTCTCTTGCTCTATAACCTAATAAGCTATAGTATCAGCGTTATAAAAAGTCTGATCCCTTATCTTGTGAAGGAGTTTAGCAGACATCTTTTCCTGCAGGTCCTTATACTGATCCTGGCTAGACTTACTGATCTGTGATGCCAAACGCGTGAAGTCAGCCTAGAAAGTGTTAAACAGTCGGTCACTCTAACATAGGGCGGCGTAGGCCGCCTTAGTATATTATTAGCATAGTGCGTTACTTTCTCTGAAGGCTTACTTTATAATAATAAAGATCTCCTTAGGCGTCTAAATAAGATATAGTAACGTTAGTTTAAAGCGCTTGCAAATATAGTCTCTAGCAGGGCTCTTTACAAGGCTAGTAATAAATCTTATAACTTGTAAGTTATTTTAAGGGAAAGGGCTAACAAGAGAGCAAGTCTTATAAATCTAATCTTTGACTAGGATATCCTTAGGGCCGCTTAGGCTATTAAAGGTCTTAGGAGTACTCTTGCAAAGATCCTTAATAGTAGAAGGCAGGAGAGAAGTTAACCTAGGGGGCTCTGTGCTAGCTTTCCTGCTTCCTGGCTTATAAGAGCTAGTCTTATAAAGGCGATAATCCTGCACTTATGTCAGAATAAGTCTTAGAAAAGGCGACAAAAAGAAGATTAATAATAGGTTTAAGGTATGCTTTATCTTTAGAAGAGGATCTGTAAGAGTAGCCTTCTGTTATAAGCTGGCCACCATCTCTATATATAGGTTAGAATATATAAAAAACATTAAGGAGGCAGGCGCCTAATATATAGATGCTTAATAATAGGTTACTTGCTTTATTAGGTTAGCAATTTTCTCTTATAAGGCTATATTCTGTTTTTATAAGGCTGTATTTTGTTTCTTTAACTCTTAGCTAATAGTAGTAAGCTATATAACGTACTACGAAATTTAGTAGATTAAGTTAGCATTAGTATTTACTGTTTTTACTAGCTCTAAGGCAACCCTCTTAGCTATCTAGTTGATTAGAGCTTGTTTCTGTACTCCTTATTACTATAGCTTAGCTAGAATAACGTTAATATCAGATTAAAGATTAGCTAATATAATTATTCTTAGCTAAGCTACTCTGTTAAAGAGATTAGAAAGGTCAAAAAATAAGATAAGATAAAGGTAATTATTTTTAGTAAGGGGAACAGGGTTATTAGTTTTAACTAGGCTAAATAAGTTAAAGGTAGCTATATTAAATATAATCTAAGGGGCTGCCTTTATATTTTTGTATATTAGTGACTAGTTATTAGTTAGTATCACTATTATTAATATGTAGCCTGGCTCTAATTAAGTATTATATAAGTCAAAAAAGGAAAGGCGACAAGACTTTAAAGGGTATTACAATTATTAAGGTAAGGAAAAGGTTAGTAGCCCCTTTGAACAGGGTAGCTATCTAATAGCTCTAGAGTATATTGACCCTATGTTTATATTCTGCCTTAACTACAGAGTCGTTATATATATGCGTACAGAGCGCCCTGTTCTTTTACTTACTAGATATAAGGATCCTGCTTATTTAAATTCAGAGGTCTGAATCTCTTTATCTTCTTTAACCTCGTCAGAGGCGTAGAGAGTATTAGAGAGGCTTGCTTTAAACTTAAGTCTGACCTTGAATATCAACACCAACCCAGAATGAGCTAGCGACAGGTCCAGAGATACAGATCTCTTGTAATCAATAGTTTAACAACTGTTTCCAGTTAAAGAGCAGTCTTAGGATAATGTTATATGTCACGTTAGAAGCAAGCAACAAGTACGCGAGATCTTTAGCCTATGTTAAGTGTTATCCTAAGACTAAAGAGTTGACAGTAAGGGCCCTAGGGGCGCCCCTATATAGCAAGCATGCCCCTTACTAACGTCTAGTGCTAATCAATACCCGGTGCCCTAGCGCTAGCAGGCAATAAGCATAGCAGCTGTAACATTATATAGATTCAGAGGATTTCGCTTAAAAAATCACAGAAAAACCTTATCTGAAATATTAATCTTAACTTTACTAAGCCGGCTAAAAACCCTCTTCAAAAGCTAATAATAGAGTTCAAAACTCTATTAATTAGTCAACCCCCTCCCCAGAAGCACTAGAGTCTTTATATAAGTATTATATAAGCATCATACTCATTCTAAAGCGCCAACAAAAAACTCTTGTGCATTTTGTACACCAAAGTCAACAAAATCAGCAAAAAGGCAGGATTTAAGAGAAGAGGACCTCTCTATTTCTATATTTCGATTTAATTCAAATCAGAATATTGATATAGAGAGGCTAAAGAAATCAAGAAGAGATTAGAAGAAAGGAAAACAGACCTTTTGGTATTAGATAGAATGTGAAAAACACGTTTGTAAGGAGG
>NW_006913525.1:0-3386 GCF_000464535.1 Endocarpon pusillum Z07020
CTAAGCAACTATTAGTCATTTAGACAGCTAGAATATAGATTTCTATCTTCTTACGGTATCCGGTGTGAGTAGTCGCTACAGCAATGAAACCAAACGAAATCCAGATAGCGGTGTAGGTGAACGCGTGTGCTACATACACAAGTCGCCCGCGCGCATTGAACCAGGGGAATTGGCTTACGAAAACTATCCGACTCTTAAGTATCTGTATCTATACTCAGACCTAAAACTAACTCTATTATTAGTAGATGTAATATCATTCTATTTAAGAAATAAGATACCCTTGTGCTTATGTCTTCCTGAGATCACGTATTATGTGTACAGATATAGTAACTTATTAGTAAAGAAAAGAAAATCCTTTAATATAAATAAATAAATAAGTGTTTATTAATCTTTATTAAGGCTTATAATCTTTAGTATAAACAAACTTATTAAAGCCTAAAAACCTTATTAAGGTTAGGCTTTAGATTACCCTTAAGAATTATAAGCGAATTATCTTATATAAATAACTATACAAAAATATAAGTAGTTAAAGATACTAATTTACTTAAAATAAGCTTATATAAACTTATTAAAGTGTAGCTATAAACGCATTATATAAGGGCATCTATTAAGATAATAAGGATATAAGCTTAATTAGTAAGTAAGGAATTAATATATAGCTGGCATACACATATTAAGTAAGTCGCTTATAAGATATAATTAATCTGTATAAAGGAGACTTCTATAGATAACATAAAGTAAAGAGCCTTCTAAGCTTAATATAAGGCGTGATATATAATAGCAGCTACTAAGAAGACTATCTATATAGCCTAAGAGGACAGTATATATATGTCAGTATATAAAGAGTCTGGGCCAGCTATCTTACTTGTACTAAGAGCCTACAAGAAATATGCGTTTTGTATATAAGTTAAAGCGATATTATTCTAGCTGGATGCAAGTGCTATATACTTAAGAAGTAAACTATAATTAGAGCGTGGGCAAGGGCTTTGTTTACTTAAACCCTAAAGTATCTCGCCTTAAACAGTAGATATAAGAAAGCGTGACAGAGATCTAGTAAAGGGATACAAACTCTATATTATACTATTTTATAAGAAAAAGCTATCTTAATTAACATAAAATAATATAATAAAATTATAAGATTCTTTAGGCAGATTATCTTAAGTAAACATTTCTAATAATAGTTCTAAAAAAGAGTATAAGCGAGACGCTTGTATTACGTATGTGACTTAGTAATGTGATAAAGAGGAGATATTAATGCAGATAAGAAGAACCATACTAGAAAGAGTAATATAAATTAAAGTCGTCTAGAAGAATATGCTCTCTTAGTATACTAAGGGCCTAAGAGAGCATATTAAGTGTACTATAATTCTTAGTATTACTATAATAGATAGGGGGAGGGTTGTAATAGTTATAAATGTTAATTATACGTAAGTCACCTATGATTTGTAAGGTAACTATAATTAAATCGTCTGAGTAAAAGAGTTCTGTCTAGGAATCTGTTAAGATCCTCTTATTTATATAATAGTATATTCTTAATTCCTTAGCTCTTAGATTAACTAGGTAAAACCTGCTATTAGCCGGGTTGTAGATAGCACTACTAACAGGGTTACGCTATAGTTCCTAGACTGCTATTATGTTGTACGTATTAATTCCTGGGTCTTAGAGAAGAGGGGCAAGGACTTTTAGTCTAGATTTATTAACATTATATTAAAGGACTTAGAAAGTGTATATTATTAAGAGGGTTGAGAGTAAGTAACTTTAATATTAAGGTCCTTTATATTTACCTTAGGGAACGCTTATGATTTGCAGGCGAGTATTATACTAATAGCCTGTAATATGCTAAGGGGTGTAGTGCCTAAGGTCTGTGGTTGGCTAGAAGGAGTCGAGATCTTGATCAGAAAGATAAAGAAGTGAATCGCCCTGAAGTTAATATTAATAGTAGCCGCTTTAGCTAGGCAGCCTATAGGACGGGCTATCTTTCTCTTTTTGCCTTCTTTTACAAGAGTCTATTCTGTAAGTGATCCTAAGTCGAGAAGGCAGCTATAGTTAGATGTTTAAGAGCTAGGGATGGATAAGAAGGTAAGGGGAGGAAAGGAGGGAGAGGAGAGAAGGGAAGAAGGGTAAAAGAGCGGTTTCTGACTCCTTATAATGGCAGCGCGTTCCGTGTCTTTAATTCAGGCCAGGCCCACAATTTTATTATACTATTCTATGTTGACTAAGGTAGCTTTTCCTTATAAAATAATATAACGCAGAGTTCGCATCCCTCTACCAGGTCTCTGCTACACTTTCCCGCATCTATTATTCAAGGCGAGATGCTTCAGGATTTAAGTGGACGAAGCCCTTGCCCACGCTCTAATTATAGTTTACTCCTTAAGCATATAGCACTAGCATCCAGCTAGAATGATATCGCTTTAACTTGTATACAAAACACATACTCCTCGTAGGCTCTTAGTATAAGTGAGATAGCTGGCCCAGACTCTTTATATACTAACACACGCATACTGTCCTCTTAAGCTATGCAGACAGTCTCCTTAGTGGCCGCTATTACACACCACGCCTTATGTTAAGCCTAGAGGGCTCTTTACTTTATATTATCTGTAAAAGTCTCCTTTGTACAGACCAACTATGTCTTATAAGCGATTCGTTTAATACTTATATACTAGCTATATAGTAATTCCTCACTTACTAACTAAGCTTATATCTCTATTATCTTAATAAATGCCTTTATATAATACGCTTATAGCCACGCTTTAACAAGTTTATATAAGCTTATTCTGAGTAAACTAGTATCCTTAACTACTTATAATTCTGTATAATCATTTATATAAGACGATTTATTTGTGATTTCTAAAAGTAGCTTATAGCTCTAGCCTTAATAAGGCTTATAAGTCTTAATAAGTTTATTTATACTAAAGACTATAAGCCTTAATAAGAGTTAATAAATACTTATTTATTTATTTATATTAAAGGATTTCTCTTTCTTTGCTAGCAAGTCGTTATATTTATATATGTAATGTATAATCTTAGAAGGGGACAAGCACAAAGGTGTCCTATCTCTTAAATAAAACAATATTATATCCACTGATAATAGAGTCAGTTTCAGGTCTGAGTATGAGTCAGATACTTAAGAGTTAGATGGTTTTCGTAAACCAATTTCCCTGGTTCAATGTGTGCGGGCGACTCATGTACGTAGCGTACACGTTCACTTACACTGCCATCTAGATTTCGTTTGGTTTTATCATTGTAGTAACTACTCACACCGGATACTGCAAGAAGGTAGAAATCTATATTCTAGCTATCTAAATAACTAATAGCTACTTAGTACAAGCTTACTAAGGGCAAAAATAATATAATTTATAACTAAATAACTTATATATATAAGTAAT
>NW_006913526.1:0-2817 GCF_000464535.1 Endocarpon pusillum Z07020
TAAATATTACTTATTCTATCTAGAATTAGTATGCTAACTTATAGCAATATATAGAGTGCTTATTATTATTTATTATTATTAAGAAAGCAGTTTTTTATTACTTTCAAACCTTTCTAGGCTAATTAAATACTAGTAAAAGTTTAGATTAACTAGTCTTTAATAAGAGCTACTCAATCCTAATTATATCTTACTACTAACTTAAAATAGCCTTAGTAAAGGAATTACAAGAGTATTATTATTAGGTTATCTTTTTAATAGTTATCTTCCTCTTGCTAATACAAGCCTAATTTAAACAACATTTCTTGCTAGCTTAGCCTTATACTATTTAATCTTGTATCTTTTAAAGTGACCTTTATTATTACATCTAACGTAATAGTTGCCTAGGAGACTTTCTTAAGTATATAACCTAAGATATTCAGACTGTCTTAAAACATCTTAAGGAGAAAGCTGCTACTTAAGTAATTATTTACGCTTAAAGCTAGGGCGAGGCTAATCAGGTTAGTTAGTGCCTGTTATATTTTGTATACTACTTTAATTCTGATAATAATAAGGAGAAAGAAGAGACTTTTAAATAGTAGTAACAAGGGATAAGTAGAGTAATTATAGTGACTAATGCCTTTACCATAAGTGTTAATTACCCTTATATATAAGTAGTAATTTATATAAGAGCTCCTTAGGACATAATTAGTTTTGCCTAAAAGGTCAGGCATCTAGGGCGTAATAGGCAAGGGGGAACTAGTCGGATCGTACTGCTATATTATTAGTAATCTAATACATTACTCTCTTATATAGAGCCTGAATTTCAGACGTTGCTTAAGCTAGTAATACAGATCTATCTAAGGCACTGCTGCTGCCTAGCTGTAGTATTAAGTCATTTTCAAGATAGAGGTAAGCATATATAGTATTATTCTTGTGAGTAACGCTATTAGTAGTACACCTAATATTAGCAGTTTAGCTAGCTAGAAAAGGGGCAGGATGCAGACTACACTATATATTAGGATAGGGATAGAGAGAAGAGTACTGAAGAGACTTAAAGAGCAGGGTCTAAGGGAGGAGAGATTAGTAATAGGTTAGAAGAGACAGACAAGGGCAGTGTTAGCCTAATACTATAATGCTCTAGAATAATAATTATTCTATATATAAAACACAAGTCTTAGCATGCTAAACTGCTAGCGCTATTAACTATTTTATAGTGATTACTCTATACTAAATTCTTTAATTTATTATTAATATAAATAGCACACTAATAGAGATACTAGATATAATACATTAACTTGTAGATTGATTCTAATAATGTCTTTTATCTCCTCATTAATTTTGAGCTCTTTAGCATCAATAGGTAAGACGTAAGATATAATATCACTGGTTTCTTACTTGACTACTTGCCTAACTGTTAGAATTCTTATCTATACAGAACACCGCACTAGCTATACTCTATGCAATTATCTTAAGTATCTGAATTATGCTTATAGAGTTAAAGGTAATCTTAAAAAACGTATATAAATTATCTTTAAGTAAGATCTTTGTTTAGGCTTATTAAATATCCTAATCTATCTGTTAAATAAGCTACAAAATAACTAGGATTCTTATTAATCTAGATGCTTATTCCTTAATAATCTTTATAATACTAGTATTCTAGTAGGTAGTCAAGAGTAGCTCTAAGAGAATATCTAAAAAGAGCCTGAATTACAACATTTAGTACTTTAACAAAATTAAAAGGAAGAAGGTAAGTTATAAGTTGTTTAGTCAGAATTCACCTAATAGTATAAAAAGTCAGTTTAATAATTTCTAAAGTATCTTATAGTCTTGATTCACAAAGGTTCAGGACAGCTAACACATCAAAAAGAGTTTCTAAGGATATAATAACAAAATATTAGATTTATAAAGCAGAATGTTTTTGTTTATAATAATTATATTCTGTTTTTATTAATCTATTATAAATTACTAAGTCGCACTTATATATTATAGTATTTAGCACATTTCTTATTACTTAAAGTTAAGTAACTCCTAGTTTAATTCTTAATTTTAATTACTTTTATGTAGTAATATTTCTATTAGGAGGTATTAGTACTTATTAATATTAGTAAGTATCTATAAAGTAATAGCTTTGATATTTAGCTTAAGGACAAGATAACTTAGATTATTAAAAGCATAAGCTAGTAAGCTATTAAAGAGAAGATAAATATATAATTATAAAGACAGATCTTAGTAAGCATTATTATTAAAAAGTTTAGTAGACTAATATATAAAGCAGACTTAAATCTTCCTAAAAATAAAGATAATAATCTTAGTAATACCTTTATCTTAAATAGTTTTAATAAGACTATAACTAACGTTTTCTACTATTAAGCAGCTTATAACGTATAAACTAGAAATTATGCTTATAAGAGGATTATTAATTTTAATTTAGGGTTAACTAATACTAAACTATAAAAATATTTTTGTACTAGTTAAATATAATATTAATTCTGTTAACTATAACTAATCATTAACTCTAATATTATTAGGCACTATAGACAGGCCTCCTTATTAAATTCTTTACTAATTAAATGAATTATACTCTAGTAACAACCTTATTATTATTATTATTATTAAAGTAAGCAGACTATACTTGAAATATTATAATAACTTTATCCTCAAATAAAGCTAGCTTAGTTTAAAACTAAGAAGCAGACTTAATTAATTAACAGTATTATAATAGGTTATACAGAAGTTATTAGTATCTTAAGAACTAATAAAAGAAAGCGCCTATTATTTATATTACTAATATATTTATTATATACTGTTATTATAATAGTAGTAATATTATTAGTTGCC
>NW_006913527.1:0-5829 GCF_000464535.1 Endocarpon pusillum Z07020
TATCTATATATAATATTATAGCCACTTATAGTCTGCCTAATATCTTTTATATTATATAGACCTATTTTATTAAGAGTTAAAGTATTATCTATATAAATTAGCCTTTTTTTATACTTATTTAAGTTTCTGATAAGAGACTATAGATTTTAGCTAATTATAAGAGTTTATATATAATTATAAGCTTTAGTAGTTTACTTATTATATTTAGAAAGGCAATTAGTTAATATGCCTTTAAGTCTATATAGTCCTTCTTATTTAGCTTATATAAAGCAAGCATAACTATGTTTTTCTACTTTAAGAGATAATGTTCTAATTATAATAAAGCGTTATAAACTAGTATTAAGCAAGGGATAAGCTATTTATTTGCTAGTTTTAGGATATAGTTTAGGATATTGTCTAGTCTTAGTACTTTCTCTTTAAGGATTTCTGAGATTATATTAGTAATTTCTTATTCTAATATATTTATATTTAACTATAATAGAATAGGGTATTATATAGATTCTAGGTCTATTAAGTCTACTTATTAAGAGGGAAGGAAGAACTTTTTTTATAAAGTATCTAGCTTTTTTATAAGTGTTTTAGCTATATAGATATAAGCGCTTTTAGTTATAGTTAGTAAGAGTAGTTAAGGAGGCTTATTTAATTCTCTTATTTTTTTTCTAGCCTATTTTGCAAGTCTTTATACTCCTTTATTATTCTTTATTACTTCTTTAATTTTTGTATAGAAGCTTGCTACTTTTGCCTTCTAGATAATACTTACCTTACGTTTTCTTATCTCTTTATATACCTCTTTAGCCTCTATTATATAGGTTTGTAAGAGTTTATAATATTTAGCCTATATGTCTTTAACAGCTTTACTATACTCTTATAACTAGTATTTATTTAATTTGCTTAATACCTTACTTTATAAAGTATTATGCTTAATAGCGTTTATAATCGCTTATGTAATATTATAAACCTGTATATTAATCTGTTTCTTAGTTAGTATCTTCCTTATTTATATAATAGATTATTCTAAAGATTCTAACAAGATTTTGTTATTTACTTCTTTCTAATTTCTCTTAAGTTTAGTTACAAATTATTATGTTTAAAAATAAAAGATTATTTTAATTAGGATATATTCTAATAATTATATAAGGTCTTATTTTGTAAGGCATTTAATTATCTTATTTATAAGTCTTTATAAGGCAAAGAATAAATTAATAGTACTATATATATTATGTATAATCTATATTACTAATTTATAAGAGGTAATTAGGTCTAGTAAGGAGTTATAATAGATGTTAATTAAGGTATTAGTTATTATATATTAAGTTAGTCTTAATATATTACACTATATTAGGTGATAAAGGTTAAAGTCCTTAGTAATAATGTAATTATCTACAGGCATTAATAGTATGTTTTAAAGAGATATAAGTATTCCTTTCTCTTATATAAAGTAGGATAATAGGCTAGGGTTTGACGTTATAGATAATAATATATTTTAGTAAGTCCTTATTTCTTTGTATTAGAGTATAAGCGTTTAAAGGTCTGTGTAATAGTTTGTAACTGATTATAAGTCTGGGTAAAATCTTTTATATATATAGAAGTATACTCTTATTTGTTTTATCTTTAAATACGCTAGATAGAATAACAAGGAAGGAAGGTAGTACATTGTCCTTAAGAAAGAGTTACGCTATAGTTCTTAAATAATTAGAATATTAAAGTCATATATATTTATATCTTCTAGTAACAGGACTTAAGTAGCCTCTTTACTATAATTCATGTTATATTAAAGGATACTTAGTGTGTTTCTTATTAGTATTCCTCTTCTTTTTTCTCTTTAGGTTATAACGTACTAGATATTATTTATTTATTATTATTTATAGCCTGTAATAATAGGTTGCTTCTTGCTCTTTTTCGTTTGGGTAATACTAGGTTTAATCATGTTTAACTTAGGTCGTAGCTAGCTAGATTCACAAATAATAGTCTATCTTTATTACAGCTTTTTATAATCTCTTACAAAAGGCCTTTACCTAGTATAGAAGTTTGTAAGCTAGACTCTATTAGGGTTATAGTGTATATATTAAGACTAAAGGAAAAAGAGTAAAGATCTAAGATTAATACATAAATATATATAGACTTTTTATATTTTGTGTATTTAGTTATATATTATTATAACTATGCTATATAATATCCTTTATATACTATATATTTGTATTAAGATATAGTTTTAATAGAGTATACTAAAGTTATATAGGGTTATATACATGTTTTACAGAATTATAGATAATTATATACTTTTCTAATGTATTTATAATAATAATATTATAAGCATTATATAATCTTTGCTTTTTTCTTATATTTCTTATATATTTTAAGCTCTTCTTTTATAAGTAGTCTTAATTAGATAACTATGTTTATAATGTCTAAAAAGGCTATATTAATAATTAGTAAGCTATAATACACTTTTTTTTCTTTATTACTTTCTTTAATTATAAGAGATAAATAAAGTTAAGGTTTATATAAAGTCTATTATTCTTTTTAGCTAGGGCTCTAAATTATAAGAATTAGATAGCTATATAAACAAGAGGACATAAGTATATAAGACGTATATAAAAAGTATATAAAGACTAGAGACTCTCTACTAATAAGGTTCTCTACCTAAGAGATGTAATACTGTGCTATTTAGGGCAGCCTTATAATTAAAGCGTAACTATTCAAAACCTAATTATTTGAACAGGCCCTAATAGCTACCTAGTGCTTTAACTGCTAATAATAGGGACACATATAAAAGGCGTGCGGAAGGAAGGCGAGGTGCAGGTAGTACGCAAGCAACTATGTAATAAGGGACTGCCCTAAAGAGAGGATATCCTGTGCTAACTGTAGAAAGAGGCATCACTCATGGCAACGCCAGGAGTGCTCCTCATTCCGCGCATACTTTGAAGGCATCCAGAGGCGTCGAATCGCTTTGTATACGCATGCGTCTAGCATGTGAAACACAGGATAGTGGACACCCTAATCCTCCTCTGCCTCCTTACAAAGGAGCGACGTACTGCTAGGGCCAAGAAAGCGCACATAAGTAGCATCGCCTTCATACGAGGAACGCTAGCGGCGTGCAGGGCGCCCTACAAACATAGAATAGGCCGCAGATTAGTTATTATAACTTTTACTTATTTATGTCTAGTTTTAATTAGTTGCTCTCTCTTCTGTATAACAGTAATAGGGTTTAAGGGCAATAAGGATGTTATAATCTAGCTTTATATTTTTATATTTATTTTAATTTTATTATATATTTGTTTCTTAATTATTTTAGTATTCTTAAGGATCTTTTCTAGAATAACTTGCTTATTTCTAGTTATAATAAGTTTTGACTAATTATTATAGATTACGTTTTGTACGCTTGTGAGCTCCTGAATCCAGGACTTAATGGCTTTGATCTCTACCTCTACTTGTTATACTTTATTTCTAATTGTTTAATCAAGTTTTGTAGCTTCTTATAACCTGTTAATAATCTTCCTGATTATTTAGTTAGTATTAATAGGTTTGTTAGGCTGCGATTATTTTAGTCTTTCTGATTACTTGCTAGCGTTTTATACTCTTTTTATACCTGCTATCCTAAGGGGAATTAAGCTATAATTATATTATATTACTAGCTAGCTAATAATATAATATAGAGTTTACATTCCCTTACAGAGTCTCTACTACGTTTTCTTATATATGCTCTAGACTATTACTCTTAGGCTTACCTTTTACTGAAACATACTTAGAATTTAGGCCTAGGCTAAAACCTTTCTTTATACTCTAATTATAGTTTACTCTATAAGTATATAATACTAATATTAGTTAGAATAATATTACTTTAATCTATATATAAAATACATGCTTCTTATAAGCTCTTAGTATAAGTGAGATAACTGTCTTAGACTTTTTATATACTAATATATGCTGCTGTCCTCTTAGGCTATATAGATAGTCTCTTTAGTGGCTATTATTATGTATTATGTTCTATGTCAGATTTATAAGGTCTTTCCCTTTATATTATTTATAAAAGTCTCTTTTATATAGACTAATTATATCTTGTACATAACTTATAAAGTATATATATACTAGTTATATACTAGCTCCTTACTTACTAATTAAGCTTATATTACTAATATCTTAATAGATGCCTTTATATTGCCTTTATAGCTTTGCCTTAATAAGTACTATATAGTTGCGCTTATAACTATACTTTAATAAGTATTATATAGTTACGCTTATAGCTTTGCCTTAATAAGCGCCTTAAAATTTATTCTAAATATTCTTTTATTTATAGACTACTTATGTTTCTATAGAGCCTATATATATTAGATTACTTATAATATTTTAAGGGGGATCTATTACTTAATAGTCCTTTAGCCTTAATAAGATTCTTTATACATGAGACTCTAAGTCTTAACAAGGTTCTGCTAAATATTAGTAATTTGTCTGTGTCAAAGAGTTTCCTCTCCTTACTAGCGAGTCGTTACCTACTTGCACACAACATGTAAACTTAGAAGGGAACAAGCACAGAGGTGTCCTGTCTCTTATTTAGAATGATATCACATCTACTGGTTATAAGACTAGTTTCGGGTCTAAGTACGAGTCAGATAAACAAGAGTCGGATAGTTTTCAAAACCTAGTATCCTCTGATTCAGTATGGTGCGCAGTCACAGCGTGTGCGAAACGCACGCGTTGCGCCTGCGCAACCACAGTGGATTCTCTTTGGCTTCCTTATCATTAGCGACCGCGCTGATGAGTACTGACACCGGATACCACAAGAAGGTAAGAATCTATATCCCAGCTGTCTAAATGACGAACAGCTACTTAGTGCAAGCTTACTAAGGGCAATCTAATTACTTAATTAAGTAATAAAGTTCTTTATTAATATCTTATTTATTTAAAACTTTCTTAACCTTATATTCTTAGTCTTAAGTTTTATTATACTATAATAAAAGATTTCTTAACTTTAGTAGGTTCTGCCTCCCTTAGATTAAGCTCTTTAACACCTTTGTTACTCTTAATCTCTTTTTAAGTTAGACTTTAAGTAATAGTTTCTTACTTATATTTAAGTTTATTTAATATAATATTATCTTAAAGATCTCGCTTATCTAATCTTTAGTATATATAAGATTCGCTTTTATTATAGTTTAAGTATTCCTTTTTTTTATAAAACTTAATTATAAATACTTTTCCTTATTTTTTAAGTATTATATCTAAATTATAATACTAATTAATTTTATTACTTTATATTACCTTTATAGCAATTATAACTAATACTTAGTAGGACAAAGCAATTAGTAATATCTTAGACTACCTAGTAAAGAAGGAAAATAATAACAAGAGCGAAGTACAAGTATTATACCTACTTTATAAAGCAAGGGAGCTACTAAAGGAAGGAAAGAGGCAGGACGCCAGGGCCGCCTAAGATAAAGAGGGATTAATAAGATCTACTATAGTAATTCTCTAAAGTATAGAGGACAGGCTAACAAAGATCAAGAAGCAGAATCTACTCTAGGCGAATACTTGCTAAGACGCACGCTCCTTAAACAGGTTATATATTGTAATAGCGAAATAAAATATAGTCAAAGACAGGATATATAACTTTCTAAAACCTATTATTACTTATTACTTAGCATAGATAGATAACGCCTTAAGGAAAAGAGAGAAGGAAATTATAATTAGAATATCTAATAAGATAAAAAGATATAAGATATATAAAAAAAAAGTAAAAAAACTAATAAAAAAGATTAAGAAGGCTACTTTTAAACTTATAAAAATAAATAAAATAAGAAGTAAAAATATTAAGATTATAATCTTAATTAAAAA
>NW_006913528.1:0-3148 GCF_000464535.1 Endocarpon pusillum Z07020
TGTTATAAGTTAGAGAATCTTTATAAAGGTTGCAAAAGATCCTGCTATATTAAGATAGTCCGCCCTTGTAATAGACGTGATAAGAGGTACTTATAAAGTCTAGGACACTAAGGCTGCTAGCGTTATAAGAGTTATCTTAGTATTAAAAGAAGTATGTTCAGGTAAGAGGAGTCTTAGTATACTTGTAAGTAGAAAGAGAGCATAGCTAGGCTATAACAAAGTGTAATATAGTTAGGTAAGCGTTTTAATATACTTACAAGAGCTATAGAGGCAGAGCAGCCTAGTTATTTTAAAGACCTAGATAAGGTAGTTAAAAAGACTATTAATATAATAGATGTTAGTAAGTACTCTAGTATAAGAGAGAGTTTATTATTAGTATACAGAAATAAGGACTACTTAAGGCTAGATAAGCTGAGGACCTATGTATAAGCGGTGACAGACCCTGTATATAATAGGCAATAGAGAGATGCGGTTAATAAAGAACTACAGAACCTAAGCACCTACTAAGCCTAAAGAATTAAGAGGCTACTAAAGGGCCAGAAGTTAGTAGGGTATAAATGGGTGTTTAAGATCAAGAGAGATAAGAATAGCTAGTTAGTAAGATATAAGGCATAGCTTGTGGCATAAGGCTTCTTATAAGTTTATAAGATTAATTATAAAGAGACGTTTACTTTTATTGTCAGAAGAGAGTCCCTTAGGATGTTTCTTACTATTGTTGTAGCAAAAGATATAGAACTATACTAGATAGATATAGTTGCCGCCTATCTGGCTAGTAAGTTAGGAAAAGAAGATAAGCAGATATTTATACAAATCCCTAAAGGAGTACTACTTAAGAAAGAGCTAAATAGAGACTAATAGGCATGCAGAATTATTAAGAGCCTGTACAGACTTAAGTAATCTGTAAGAAAGTAGAGAGAGAAGCTTATAAGCGTCTTAAGAGCTAACAGATACAGCACGCTAAACAGATATCTAAGTATACTAATATCCAGTGATAGAAGAATGATTATTAGTACGTACATAAATAACCTGCTACTAGCAGCAGAGGATCTAGAAGCCATCCGCTAAATCAAAGCCCTTCTCTAACAGAACTTTAATATAAAGAATCTAGGAAAAGTAAGGATAATTATAAAGATAAGAATTAGAAGAGACAGAGTTTACTAACAGCTATAAGTTAATTAGACTATTTATCTAAGAGAGATTCTTATTATAAAGGATATAACAGACTATAATTTTGTGGCTATATTAATAAAGCCTAGCATATTTATAGCCTTAGATAAAGAAAAAGATATAAAAGAGACTAATATTTAGGCGTATTAGATATTAATTAAAAAGTTGCTATATCTAGTATATAATATAAGGCTAGATATTAGTTTCTGTATTAGCTGTTTAAGCTAGTAATACGTAGATCTATATATAGAGCACCTTAAAACTGCAAGAAAAGTCTTATAATACCTTAAAAAGATAACAGAGATAGGCCTTAAGTTCAAAGTTAACTATATTATATAAAGTACTTCTTAAAGAGAGCTATAGCTATACAGATATATAGATACTAGTTTTATAGGAGATCTAAATAACAGAAAGTTAATAATAGGTTATTTATTTTTACTAGATAATATAGCTATCTCCTAGACGTTTAAGAGGCAAAGAACAGTATTAATATCTAGTATAGAGGCTAAGTACTTAGTTATAAAAGTAGCTGTAAGACAAGCTATATAGATTTGACGCCTCCTAAACGAATTTAGAGTAGAGCAAATAAAAGTAACGCTTTATAGAGATAACAAAGACTACTTAAAGCTAATACAAAACCCTAAGTAACATGATTAAATAAAGTATATTAATATTTAGCATTATTATGTATGCTAATTAGAAGAAGAAGGAGAAATTCAGACTTCCTAGGTGTTAACGAAGGATATGCTTATTAACAAACTTACTAAGGCACTTCTTAAGGACGTCTTTGTATAATTCCGTACTAAGATAGGCCTTGTTTAAATCAAAGAATGCTGATATAATACTATTAAAGAGCACTGTTAGCGCACAAGGATTTCTATGCTATAATGCAGGGAACCTAGTCATGTAAATTTGGCTATATAATATAGCCAAATCCTAGATTTATAATTATGTAATTACGCAAGCTATTTAGACGCTATTTTTAAGGCTATAGCATTTACAGGCCTTAATAAAGCGCTCTGAACAATCTTAGAGTATATAGCACTACAAGGAGGACTGCAGGCGAAAGCGCAAGCTAATACTGTAGGCAAATAATTAGACAGATATAACCCTCTCTTTAAGCTGCTAACTTAGAACAATTAGGTATATTTTAAGCAGAGAAGGAAAGCTACATAAGTTAACTACTTATAACAATATATATAGCTATTTATAGTAGGTGCGGCTTAAATAACAGAAGAAGTATTAAATTACTACTAAGCTGCTAGCTTAGTAATTATTATATAACTTAGGGCTATACTAAAACAGGTATAACGCCATCAGTCACTAGAGTAAGATTATACTGAAAATTTAGACAAGAGTTAGATATAACTTTTGCATAAGTTACTAAATTAATCATTTTAATTAAGTATAAATATTTATAGATAGCAGAAGCAGTTTTAGCGTTACTTTTAACAATATTATATATTATGTAATTTATTATTTATAAACTTTTATCTTTTATAATGGTCTAGTTATACTTAAAATTATTTTCTTAAATCTAATATTTTTTTATTATTTCTTTTATTATAGGCTAAATATAAGTCTAATAAAAATATAAATAAGATCTTTAAGTAGAAAATATCAAGAGCTATTAAATAATGTTATTTATAGATTTGTAACTCTAATAATTAGCCTAATATAGCTAATTAAAGTTTTACTATTATAATTTACTTTTGATGTTCTTAACACTAAGGCTGCAGCTAGGTCTTAACGAATTTTGATATTCTTAACGCTAAGGCTGCAGCACTTTTTTATAATTTTGATATTCCTAGTATTAAGGCTGTAGAAATAACCTTACTATTAAATATAGGTATTTCTTAATGCTAAACTCTATAAGGAAGGATATGTATAATAGAGATTAATTAGGGTTATAAGGGATAAAATATTTATTAATAAGTGCTAAAGTTAATAATATTATTAAGTTATTAAAATTTATTAATTT
>NW_006913528.1:3656-7125 GCF_000464535.1 Endocarpon pusillum Z07020
ATAACCTTAATTAACTCTTGTTATAGTTATTCTTCTTTATAGAGTTTAGTATTAAGAGATACCCGCGTTTAATAGTAAGGTTATTCTATAGCTTTAGTATTAGAAACATTAAAATTATAAGACTCTGCTATAGCTTTAGTATTAAGAATATTAAAATTTATTAAGATCTAGCTATAGCCTTAGTATTAAGAATATTAAAAGTATAATAGATAAAGTATCTCCTTTGTTATAACGCAGGAAATATATAGGACTAGCCACGTACTTAGATAATAGCTAATAACATATTTATAATAGTATACAGAACTCTTGTTATTAAGCTACTATATGTTATTAATAAAGGCATCTGTATAGTACGTAGCTCCTTATATAAGTACTATAGAATAGGAGATTAATATAACCTTTTTAGAAAAGTATAATCTCCTTTAAAAGAAAGCTATCACTTTTAGCCCTGTAGATACTTTGTTAGATCTTTTGTAGATTAACTAGTAATACTTCTTATATTTAATAAAGGAGTATATAGAGTAGAGAGCGTTAGTTATATTATAGATAGACTCTTTAGCTTATGTTTTAGTAATTTATAAACTATTGATTTGTTTTAGTTTTAAGTTATTATAATAAATATAAGCTTAATACTTACTTTTTATTTTAAGAGATAATACAAAACTCTTTTATTTATAACATAGCTATTAGAGAACTTATCTAGAGTTATTTAACTATATAAGAAAGTTGTTACTTTAGAAGTAATGTAAGGTCTGTTTGATATAAATACCCTGTACTGTATAAAGGTTTGAGAACTATTAAGTCAAGATGATTTGTAATTAAATAAAGAGAAGGGAAAGTGGCAAAGTTCGTTATCCTTCCTTGAACAACCGGAGACAGAGCCTAGACAAAGCCCCTCCTATAGATTAAGACGCTCTGCACGCATTAATTAAGCACGCAGAGAGAGCGATAGATGATCCATCAGCTCTTCTAGCCTTTATGGCACTAGTCAACAAGAATCAGATATACACAGCAGCATTTGTACTTGTTACGGCACAAAATGCCCTATGGCCTAGAGAGGCGTTAGGGCAGGGCATGGCATTGGCCAAGCATTGGCTGCGCGCCAAATGCTCCACCAGTGCTATGCCGCATCCGGTCTTAGGGCTGAGGGCTAGGGCAGGCTTGGCGCCCTGCGCGTCATACCTCTATCCTCGCCTCTATAGCACCTAGAGAGTTCATCCATCTTCATACCAGTCAGTCATACAGTTGCCTTCTATAGCTTCTTCGTGACTCTCCGCTATCCCTATAGCACCCCCATACCCTGTTGCACGGCCTTCCGCGTAACAGTACTAATATTAGCAGCTGCTTATAAGGAAGAAAAAGCCCTTTATTTAAAGAAGAAGGTTAAGTATTAAGAAGCCTTCTAAAAGAAGGAAACTTAGGAAGAAAGATACTAAGACCTTAACAGAGATACTAGCATCAAGATTAAGGCTCTGAGGGATTAACTCTGTAATAAAGAGGAGATTATTCAGAACCTTCATAATAAGGTTACAGTGATACTAAAGCTGTAAGTCTAGATAGAGTCTTCT
Source organism: Endocarpon pusillum Z07020 (assembly GCF_000464535.1). Classification (NCBI taxonomy): domain Eukaryota; kingdom Fungi; phylum Ascomycota; class Eurotiomycetes; order Verrucariales; family Verrucariaceae; genus Endocarpon; species Endocarpon pusillum. The sequence goes on from NW_006913528.1 coordinate 5,225, forward strand.
TCAGAAACTCTGACAGAACAAGAATCGCTGCCTTAAAGACAAGTCTTATTAAAAGTAACTCTAAGCCCTTTGATAGTGCTTAGCCTGAAAACTGAGAAGCTGCCTTACCTAGAGGTCTTTAAGGATAGATCTCCTTAGAAGTTTCGCTCTTAGTTATCAGCTATAAAGATAAAGTTTATAGTTAATATAGTGCTCTTTCTGATAAAGCTATCTAAGGTCACCTATATATAATTATGTATAAGTAATAACACTTAATAATTATTTAAGTTATATTTTAAAGACTTTAAGAGAGCCTAGATTTTAAATATATTTATAGACCTTTTAACTTAATTTAATTCTCTATTTTAATAAGAGACTACTTATAAGGAGTATTACTACTTATAGCAAAGGCAGCAAGACCTTATTACATTCTTAAGGGATTTCTAATAGCTTTCTTATAAAGCAAAGGTCTAAGAAAAGAATTAGATTATAAATCTTTAAGACAAGATTCAAGATAATCTAAAGTAAGTGATTATTCTCTATAGATATATATTAACTTAAGAGATAATTATAGATTTAATATACACTAATATAAATAACGTGGTTCATAAGCGTCCTATGTATATAAGTGTCCCGCGCACTTTTTTTTAAAATAACAGTCTATATAATTATTACTATTTATAAGTATATATAAATATTAGCTAAAACTAAGTTTTAATAAATCTAAGTCTATAGAGATAATAAAGAAATATATAGCCTTAAAGAAGATTAAGAATCTAATAAAGCTAATAGAAAAGATTTAGAAGTAAGTACAAGGGTACTTAAAGATCACATAAAAGTAACAGCAAAAGCAGGCAAATAAGCACTACTAGGAAATTAATTTTGAAGAAGAAGACAAGGTCTAGCTATTAATAAAGAATATTAGTATAATAAGACCTTATAAAAAGCTAGATTTGAAATAGATTAGACTATTCCCTATTATAAAGAGACTTAAGTAAAGCTTCTGTCTAGAGCTGCCCTTATTAATACAGATTCACAACGTATTTCACATATTGCTGCTTATTAAAGACCCTGCTAACCCCCTGCTAGGCCAGGAATATCCACAGCCTCTGCTAGTAGAAATAGAAGGAGAGGAGGCGTAAGAGATTAAGGATATAATTAATGTTAAGCAAGTAGGCAAGGCCTTAAAGGTACGAGCTAAGTAGGTAGGTTAGCTAGAGGACCTGACCTACTACTTTATTATGAACTTTAAGGACTTTAAGGACCTGCTTAAAGACTATTTTAAAAGGCATCTAATAAAAAGAACGCTTAATTAATTAAACTTAAGCTAAATATAAGAAAATCTAATAAAAATATTACGTAATAAATTTAGTTATATATATATAGCTAAATTTTAGACTAATCTAATAAGGAAGTTACTAGGCTTAGTAACAGAATTTAGGAGGAGTAAGCTTACTTTCTTATGCTCTTAATTAAGGGCAATTAATTTTTTAAAGAAGAAGATAGTTATTACAGCATATGAACACGCTAAGCACAGACAGGCACTAAGGGATTGCCTAGTACTCTACAAAGAAGTTATAACAGGCTTAAACAAGCCTATTAGACCCTGAACTGCTTGCAAGATTAGTAGCTCCTGACGTAGTGTTTAGAGGTGCTTATCCATGAGCACTTGAGAATAATGCTCAAAGACGTCTCTGCATAAGCAACGCTCTAGGACGTCTCTGCATAAGTAATGTTACAAGGTGTTCTGTCGTAAGCACTTAAGAGCACGAATCTCCTAGCCTATATAAGCACGCTCATTTCTTAGGTAGTTTTATAGTCTTTATAGTCAACTTATATTATTAGCTTATACCTAAGTTAAAGATATTCTAGTATTATTTACTGTATTTTTTATTCTACCTAATTAACCCTTTAGACCTAGC
>NW_006913529.1:0-3946 GCF_000464535.1 Endocarpon pusillum Z07020
TATAAAGGCATAAAAAAGGTTCTAAATATACTATAAATAAGAAGCTTAAGATTAGTCTTAGGCGCTTATTAAGCTATTAATTTTTATGTTTTAGAATACAAATTATAGGTTCTTTCTCTTAATATAATATTAAAGAAATATATAATTAACTTAGTTAAAAAAAGACTTAAGTCTAAGATAAAATAAACTATTATAAATGCTTATAATAAAATCTAAATATAAATAATTAACTTTAAAAGTAAGTTATAATTATATAAGCCCTTCTTATATAAAGTATATTCTAAGTAACTAAGAAAGAATATCTTAAAGAATACTTAAAGATTTAAAGTATTAAGTTATAAGAGATTCTGAATATTAATAATTAGTTTTAATTATTTAAGACTATAGTCTAAAAGATTATAGAGAAGGGCTAGAAGATATATTAGACTATATATCTTGATAGCATCCTTAATAACTAGATAAGGCCCTTAGCACTTAAAGTAATAGAGCGAAACTAATCACAACTATATAAACTTATTAGTAAGCCTATATACTTACTAATAAGTCAAATTTAGATAGAAAAGATTAGTCTAAACGCGTTTCTTACAGAACATAAAGTGCTAGGATATATAGCGTAATACCCTTATAGCTAAAAAAGATAAACAGCAAAGCATATCATCTGTTTCTATCCTTAGTACAAAAAGGAGAGGAACAAGTTGCTTCACCTTACCAGTATTAGTGACTATACATAAATAATCACAATTCTATAGAACTATAAAACTATAGCAAAATAGCTGTAATAATAGTGTGTCTCCTTTCTCAATTCTAATTAGGACTTAACTAGTCAGCAAGAAAGAGAAGGAGCTTATATTATCTCATTATAACTCTGTATAAGAGATAGTAACTACTTAGTACAAAGTAAAAACCCTAAATTAATTAGCATAAAGTAATAAGTTTTTCTTCCTTAAAAGGTTTTCTTATATATTTAATAGTACTAATACTATTAATCTTCTTCTTTCTCTTTTAATGCTAACTAACATAAATAGTTAATGTATTGCCTTAAATAAACTAGTAACTAGTACTAATACACTAACAAAACCTTTAGTTTCTAATACCTATTAATTTGCTAGCAAATTAATAATAAAGGAGAAGAAGCTAGTAGCTAAGCTATAACTTCTAAGAAATGTGTCTATCCCTTGTGAGCCCGAATACATCTGAGTGGGTGTCCTTCCTATTTAGGACTAGTATTTTTTGCTTATAAAAGGCTAATTATTAGAGTCACAAAAATGCAAATAATATTATTCGAAAGCTAAAAGAGTTAGCTTTTAAATAATACTATTTGTAGTTTCATAACTCTAATAATTAGCCTTTTATAAGCAAAAAATACTAGTCCTAAATAGGAAGGACACCCACTCAGATGTATTCGGGCTCACAAGGGATAGACACATTTCTTAGAAGTTATAGCTTAGCTACTAGCTTCTTCTCCTTTATTATTAATTTGCTAGCAAATTAATAGGTATTAGAAACTAAAGGTTTTGTTAGTGTATTAGTACTAGTTACTAGTTTATTTAAGGCAATACATTAACTATTTATGTTACTATATATTAGGTTTGTAATCATCTCCTAAATTAATATATATTTGCAGAGAATAATTACTTGCTTTAGATCATCTCGAATCTTGTCTTAAAGGTCTATAATCTGATCCTCTTCTCAGACTTTTACTTTATAAGAAAGCTATTAGAAATCCCTTAAGAATATAGCAAGATCTTGCTATCTTTGCTATAAGTAATAATACTCTTTATAAGTAGTCTCTTATTAAAATAAAGAATTAAATTAAGTTAAAAGGTCTATAAATATATTAGAAATCTAGGCCTTCTTAAAGTCTTTAAAATATAATCTAAGCAATTTCTGAGCGTTATTATTTATGCGTAATTATATATAGATGATCTTAGATAGCTCTGTTAGAAAGAGTATTATATTAATTATAAACTTTATCTTTATAACTAATAATTAAGAGCGAAACTTCTAAGAAGATTTATCCTTAAAAATCTTTAGGTAAGGTAGCTTTTCTGTCTTTATACTAAGTATTATTAAGGGGCTTAGAGTCACCTCTAATAAGGTCTGTCTTTAAGGCAGTAACTCTTATTCTATTAAAATCTTTAATAAAGATTTTATTTAAACTTGCGGCTTTAGAGTTACTATAATCTTGTTATAAAGATTCTAGATAATCTCCTTTTTATTATAGAGTTAATCTCTTAGTATCTTTCTTCCTAAGTTTCCTTCCCTTAGAGAGCTTCTTAATACTTAGTCTTCTTCTTTAAGCAGAGGGCTTTCTCTTTCTTATAAGCAGCTACTAATATTAGTATAAACACTATTATATATGTCTAATTCTTATTAACTAGCGCTATAAAGGCTAGGAGAGCTAATAAATTATTTGCTACTCTCTTTATATACTTAATTAATATATGTAAGGCGTCTTAATCTATAGGAGGGGCTTTGTCTAGGCTCTGCCTCTAATTACTTAAGGAAGGATAGCGAACTTCGCCACTCTCTCTTCTCTCTATTTGATTACGAATCATCTTGACTCAATAGTTCTTAAACCTTTGTACAGTGACTGCAGAGCCGACGAGGATGGCACTGGGGTCGCTCCTATATAGCGAGCATGCCCCTTACTAACGCGTAGTGCTAATCAATACCCGGCGGCCCTAGCGCTAGCGGCCGACAAGCATGGCAGCCGTGACACAGTATAGGGTGTTTGTATCAAACGGACCTTGCGTTACTCCTAGAGCAACAACTTTCTTACATAGTCAAATAACCCTAGATGGGTTCTCTAATAGCTGTGCTACAAATAAGAGAGTTTTGTATCATTTCTCAGGATAGTAAGTAAGTGTTAAGCTTACGTTTACTGTAATAGTTTAAAACTAAAATAAGTTAATAGTTCTTAGATTGCTAAAATATAAGCTAAGGAATCTATCTATAGTGCGGCTAGCGCTCTACTCTATATATTTCTTTATCAAATATAAAGGGTGCTACTAGTTAATTTATACAGAGGATCTAACAAAATATCTACAGGGCCAGAAGCAGTAGCTTCCTTCTAAAGGAGATTATACTTCCCTAAAGGGGTTATATTAATCTTCTGTTCTATAGTACTTATATAGGGAGCTACATGCTATATAAATGCCTCTATCAGTAGCATAATAGCTTAACAGCTAAAGTTCTGTATACTATTATAAATACGCTATTAACGCTGCTATTTAAGTGCGTAGCTAGTCTTATGTATTTCCTACGTTATAGCAAAAGAGCTACTTTATCTATCACAAAAGTAAATTATAAAAGTAAAACTTAAATTAACGTGATTTATAATTATCCTGCGCATATAATTATCCTGCGCACCTTTCTCTTATATTATAACCTTCTGACTATCATACATAGCCACAACACCAGAAAATCATTTATTTTCTATATTATTATTTTCCTTAGATGTCTCTTTAATCTCTTAATAGGTTTATACATTATGATTAGGCTTGCTGTATCTTCTATATCACTGTAAGCCTAATAACTTAGCCTATATAATACCTTCTTCTACTGACCTTCTACTTAATCACTATTATATAGTCGCTTTCTGCTTAATTAAACTACCTACATCCTCTATAGTAAGTGCACCTCTAGCTTATATATATGTCTTTTTAGCTCTTTAATATTTTATAAAGGCCTGATTAGCCTTGTAAAGCGTATAGACCTCCTTATACAAAAGGGTTATTTAATAAGCAATTAGCTCTGTACCCTTCGCTAATTGCTTAATAGCTAAAAAAACATTACTTAAAGAGCTTCCTTAATGTCTAGTAATCTAATTTTATATGTGCTCTAATTATAAAATAGCATTATTAGAATTATGTGATATCTAAGGGACTTATAAGTTAGTCTAAGAGGGGAGAGGTCTAATTAGTATTAGTATTTATAACTTAAT
>NW_006913530.1:0-174363 GCF_000464535.1 Endocarpon pusillum Z07020
ACTAGGAAATATTAATCTAATGTGCTACAAAAACATATAATGTCCTTTAAATTATTCTCTGCAATTAAATAAAGAGCTGTACCCTAAATGCCAAAGTACGTAAAGCTTAACATAATTTGACCCTGACTAAAGAAGAGACTCTTATATAATATATATCCTTGACCTGGATTCGTGAGGATTCCTGCTCTAGATTGACAACGTACAAGATATAGCCAACCTTTTCTGTAAGACGCGTTATGTGAAGCCTATTAGCAAGTAGTGGCTATATAACTTTATATAATGTTGCCCTAAGCTCAAGACACGATTTTTATATATATATAACTTCTAGAGAGTCTTCTTATTATTAGAACTAGTACTAAAGAATATTTTTGAAGTTCTTATTCTGTAATATTATATATTCTCTTACCTAGATTTTCTAATAATTACCTAAAAGAGATTTCCTGTACTAAGGCATAAGAAATCAGGGCACGTAACACGCCAGAATAGTGCTAAGCCGCTTTAGGATTTAGCTGTACATGTATAGCCAAATCCTTTTAGTAGTTACAGCAGCTCATGCTGCCCTATAAGGAGATTATTAGCTATACAGCCATACCAGCGTTAAGCTGTATTGCTTGATACTCTTACTCGAACGTCTAGCTAGCAAACTATAAGTTGCAGATGACAGCGGCGCCAGGAGAATAAGAAGGAAGCGCTATCATTGAACATCCCTGCTCTTTATTGTTTACCCAATCAGGAGGGATACTGCAGCGATAACACAGACCAGCTGTAAAGGAAGAAAAGTATGGCGACACTGTAGTGCGTTAATTAAGAAAACTAATAAATAAAAATAAGAGAGAGGGCCTACTATATAGTAGGACTAAGATACACAAGGCTATAACGAAAGATGTTAAATCAGGCTAAGGAAGTTGTAGATAGCAGAAAGGATCTGAATTGCCTTATAATAGTAAAGAAGAGAGTAACAGAGAAGCTTAGTAAATTCTGAGTACTTAGCTTAGTTATAATAGAATATAGTAAGCTATAAGTCTTATTTAAGTTAATAAAGATAGTACTATTTAGATAATAATATTAGTAATATTATTCCAAAGTTCAGTAGATTCTGAGTATATAGCTTAGTTATAATAGAATATAATAAGCTGTGAGTCTAATTTAAGTTAATAATAGTAATACTATTTAGATAGTGATATTAGTAGTGTTATTCTTTAAGACTTGTAATCTAAGCAGCTATAAATAAATATTAAACTTATCTCTTAATAAACCTTTTATATAATTATTAGTAATTATTTTATTTATTTAATAATATTATAACTTAATATCCTGGTTTTTAAAATATTTATATATAAAATAATAATTAATATTAATATACTTTAATTATTTAATAATTTAATTATTATTAATTATTTTAATTATTACTTAATTATCTTTATTTATAAGTACTATTTAACTACTTACTCTAATAAAGTTAGAATAACTAATTTTAATAAGGAATTTTAATAATTATATAATATACTTTATTATAGAAACTAATACTATTAATTCTGCTTTTATTATAAATATTATAACTAATTTTTACTTATAACTAGCCTATAAGATTAGCCTGCCTATAAACTTAAATATAAAATTAAAATAATTTGCTCAGGCTTAGATTATGCTTTATAACAGATTCGAAACTTCCTTATAAAATATAGATATTATAAGAGATGTTTAATAGCGGCTTTATAATAAATGCTAGGATTACTTATATATTAATTTAATTTAAATATTACAAAACAAATATTTAGACAAGAGTAAATTATAATAAATATTATATTACTATTCTTACGTTAGTAATCCCTTAGTTCTAAGCTCTTTATTATCTCGCAATTAATATAAGCTATTAGCATTAGGTAATAGAATAGCTGTCTCTTTTGTAATAGGATTCTCTATAGCGAATTTATAAAGAAACTTCTTGATATAAGCTTATTAGTCTAAATAGACTTTACGCTTTCTATAGGTGCGTTATATCCTAATACTAAGGACTTATTTAATTGCACTAAGTTCTTTAATCTTGAAAATCAAACTTAGTTAATTCTTGATATTAACTATTATTTAAAGATGCTCTTTAAGGGTTAAGATTATTAGGTCATCTATATATAGCCTAATGATAGCGTCGTCCTTTCAAATAAAGACACAAGGATTTATATTTATTACTCTGAATCCTATATCCTTAAGGACTTTACTACATCAAAGGTATTATTTATATACTGATTACTTAAGGCTATAAAGACTCTGGATTAGCTATAAGGTAAAGCTAGGTCAAATCTAAACACTAGGAGGTGGCTTTATATAAATTGTCTTATAAAGCTTAGATTTAGTAAAGGCGTTATTAATATTTATCTATTTAGCTTCTATGTCTTTTATCATTATAATAGCTATAAGTATTCTTAATAAATTAATATATATTATTAGAGCGAATATCTCCTTAAAATCTTGACTATAGATTTAACTAAACCTGTAGATAATAAGTCTAGTCTTATAATATTTAATATTATTATTAATATTATACTTAATAGTAAAGACCTACTTACTAGTAACCTAATTAACGTCTTTAAGGAGCTTCTTTTCTTACTAAGTGCTGTTACTAATTAGTCTATTAAGTTCCTTTTAGATTACTTCTTACTACTTTTGTTTATAAATAGAGTTATTAATAGCGGTGTTATAGCTTATAGAAATAAAGACTTAATTATTAACTCTATAAAGCTAATTAGCTTTTATTACTCTTACTTAGAAGGCTATTTCTGCTATAATTATATTAATCTTAGGAATAATATTCTTTATATTAGCTTTAGCTTTCTTTAAAGATAGCCGGGCTTTCTTATTGTCCTTAGGACTAATATTATCTTTAGTGTAATGTTTAGATGCCTTTAGGGCAGGAGCAGCAGCAGAAGAAGATTCCTTAACTTGCGGGATCCTTAGTCTGGCAGGAGGAATCTTAACGATAATTCTTAAAGAGGTTTCCGCTTTAAGCAATAATTTGGCTATATATATAGCTAAATTCACTTACTATATTAGGCAATTTGTCTTTAGAAGGGTTGTTAGCTCTTACTAAGTCTGATTCTTTTGCTGCCTTAGTATTAGAATATAAACCTAATTATAAAGATGTCCTAAGAGCTTAGGAAGCATCAGATAATAAAGATTTATTAAGGGTCTTTAAATTACTAGGCAGTTTTGGATTCTTTTGAACATTTTTAGCTATACTATTAGATAGCTTTAGACTTATTTAAATATCCTTTATATTCCTACTTAAGCTAGATCCTCTGCTTAACATTACTAGTTCTGTATCCTTCTTAGTAGACAGAACTAGCGATTTCTTTAATTCTTCTCTTACTCTTAATGAATCCGGATTATTATTATTCGTTAAGCTAGGGAGGAAAGTACTACTAAGTATAGTTTTATCTATTAAGATGTAAGCTATATTTACTCTTTTTAGTATGCTAGATTTAACTATTTCTACCTAGTATTAAGCAGCATTAGCATAATTAAGAAAGATACTAATCTCTTTGTGTTAGCTTGCTTTGTTTTCTAGCTTATTTATATAAATAAAGTATTTAGAACTAAAGACATAAAGTATATTAACTTAAGGAATTTTCTTGAACTAAGCTTACTTAAGGGATTGCTTAAGCTTATTACTATCTTTTTTTTCTAGATTAAGACTATTAGAGAGCCTGTTCTTAATATAAAAGGCTGCTAGGACTACCAGATTTCAGTAATCCTCTAGAAGTTAAGTATAGGCGAGCATTAACTGCATAATAAATTAAGTAGATTATAAAGCCTATTTAGCAGTTTTATTTTGGCTTAATGTATATAGCGCTATAGGTTGCACTTCTATACCTGATTCGTCTGCCTATATCTAGACTTTTGAATTAAGTTCCTTTATATTATTAATACAGATAGCCTTAAGCCTTCTTTTAGTCTGTAATTCTGCGGTTTTCTTCTATTTAAAAAATTGTTTAGCAACATTTACTTAAGTAATACTAGTAAAGATAATACTATATTAAGTATAATTATTAATTGCCTTAAGGAAGTATTCTTTATCCTAATGTTTTACTGCTAGGAATTTGCTACAGATATCTATAAAGATTAGGTCTAAAAGTGCTTTCGCTTACTCTATAAGCTTATAATTCTGGTTCTTCTTAGCTTTTGTTATACTATAAGTATTATATTTATACTTAATTAAGGATTTCGTAAGAATAATATTAGGTAAATTTGATACTTTATAAAGATATTAAAGCTTTTTTTTATTAATATGTCTTAAATAATAGTGCTATTTATTATATTCCTTGAAAATCTTTGCTTTTTTTATTCTTAATTAATATAAATAACTTGTATTAAAATAAGCCTCTGATTAGTTCTTAGTATTAGCTTCTACTTTCTTATGTTTCTTTATAAGGTAAGCTTATTTAGTTAATTTAGTAAGGTTATTAGCTGCTTAAATAGTAGTTTATAAGTATTTATTATTAAGCCTTTTTACTTAAAATATATTTTTATTATCTAAAGTTTTATAGATTATATATAGTTTATAGTTATATATAGTATAGAAACCTTGAGGAATAATATAAGAGGTAAAGAGTAAATTGGCGCTTAAATAAGGAATAAATAAAGTATTATATAGTCTTAAATTATTATATAGTAGCTTAACATTAATAATATCTCTTCTCTAAATAAAGAGAGTCTTACTACCTATCTTAATCTTATACTAACCTGATTTATTAACTATAAGGTCTAATTCAAATATATTAATCTAGTTAGTTATGTAAGTAGTTACTTTACTATTATAAATCTAGTTAAAAAAACTAGGATTAAATTAGGATATTATTAGGGATATCTTATCTAGATAAAGAGAGAATACTAATATAGAATTTTTATTAATATTAGTTAAAGAGCCTATTATCTTAATAGTAATATAAGCTTAATAATTATTATTACTTTTATTAAAAGCTACTTATTTAACGGATTAAGTCATATTATTATCCTCAGGCTCATTATTACCTAGGTAAGCCTGTATTGATTTTGAAAAGCGTACAGACTTAGATGTTTTGTAATTACTTCTTAATAAGGGAGATCACTATAAGAATCGATTTTAGTAAGACTAAGACTTGTTTAATGTAGATCTTAATGCAGACTTCCTTTTGTGCTCCCTAAGGAGGCGAAGAATAAGCTCTTAGTTAGGGCAATCTGAAGAAGCATGCTGAACCTTGTTACATTAATAGCAGATGAGCTCCTTTCTGCTACTTAGCTAATAAAGAAGAAGATAATAAATAATTTAATAAGTAATAATAAGGGCAGCAGCTATACTTAAAGAGGGACGCCTATTAGCCCTAGAGTAGTGGGCTTTTTCTCGTATTCTGCTTAGTGCAGAATTAAGCGCCTTCTCTGTCTTCTCTAGCTACACAAGTCCTTCTTTAATTTCGACCTCTTAGGCCTACAAAATATGACTTAAGGCCACAAGCTCTCTTAGCAGCATAGATACTAGACGGTTAAAGATATGCCTAGGCATTATTATAACGCCTAGAATTACGTCGTATTCTCTGACTTTTTAAGCCAGATTCTTTAGCTTAATATAAGTTATATATATACTTTGCTTTTTAATCTTATATCTATAGAATTTACTAATATAGTCCTAGGTTATAGACTTTAGGGCCTTCTTATATTTGTGTTCTAGATATTAAATAAGAAGAGCTACTTCTTAGTATTTATATACTATTTAATAATTATTATTTCTAAGTCCTTAAAAAATTAAAAATAATATTATAATATTTTAAGCTCTAAATAGTAACTTTTTACTTTTCTTTTTTTGTTACTAAATATTAAATAAGTTATTATTAATTATATATTATATATTATTTTTAAGCGCTTATAGCAAGTTTTTTGCTACTAAGAATCTTGTCTTTTATAATATATATTAGCTAGTACTCTTATTTATTATATACTTTATAATTATTAGAATCTTAATTAATTATAATTTGTTATAGTTGCTTCTTCTTCCTTGTTTTTTCTTTAATCTTCTAAGGTCTTTTTAATAAAGTTAATAATACTAGTATTAATATTATAAAAGTAAATAGAGTAATATTTAGAAAAGGCGATATTAGCTATAGTAAAGGTAAATTAAAAGAAAGAACTAGTCTCTTAACATGCTTATTAAAGGTTAAGAGGCTTGCTAAGTATTAACTAGATTGCTCTTTTTAAGAGTCAGAGTTATTATTAATAATTAAGAAGTCTTAGAAATCGTAAAAGATGAATATTTCGTTATTTATATATTTGGCCTGTAGCCTTTATAGTCCGTCTTAAAAGAAATAGCTAAATAGCTAGAGAGGAAGAGATGCCGGTTTCGTTATACTTCTATAGCTACTTTAGCAGATTTTGTAAACTAGATATAATATAAGGAAATAGCTTTATTGTCTAAGGTCTCTCTTCTTCTGACGGAATAAGCTTAATAGAGAAGCTTCTTAGGCCTTCTCTAGATGTTTCAGGTCTCTCTCTTATAAACAGGGTCAATTAACTTATATAATAGCTAGTAAATAGAGCAAAGCACAAATAGAGTTTAGCTTAAACAGAATAAGTGTAACAGAGAGCACTAAAGGAAGGATATAGTAGTTTAGCAGCCTAGCATACTTGTTTAATTAAAGGAAGAATAAAATAAGCTAGATAAGAGCTTATCTAACCTATTTAAGAGAAGTAAAGCTTGCTAGAGCTGCCTCCTTACTTACTTATTTAGTGATTGCGAAGCCGGGCTTATAACCTTTTAAAGTTCTTACTCTATAGTATTATATATTTTCTTACTTAGATTTTTTAATAATTACTTAAAAAGGATTTTTTGTGCTAAGGCACAAGAAATTAGGGCATATAACATATTAGAGTAGCGCTAAGCCACTTCAGGATTTGGCTATATATATATAACTAAATCTTCTTAGCAGTTACAGCAGCTTGTGCTGCCTTATAAAGAGGTTATTAGCTATACAGCTATACTAGCATTAAGCTGTATTGCTTAACAAATATAAGACTTATAGAAATCTAATTAGATAATAAAACTTAAGACTAAGAGTATAAGATAAAGAAAGTCTTAGATAAATAAGATATTAATAATAAACTCTATTATCTAATTAAATAATCAGGATATATAGACTTAGAAAATATATAAAAACTAGAAATAAATCTTAGTCTTAAGACACTTATAAATTATTGCTATTAGAACCTAGACTAAGTAAGAAAGATATTAGAGTAGCTAACTCCTACTTATTAAGAATATTAACTTTAATAATATTAGATTATGACTTTTAAATAAGCTCTTTCTATTTTAAGAAATAAGCCTCTTAAGTAATTATTATATCTTAAGCCTTTTAAAAAGACTTAATCTATTAATCTAAACTTGTAGTCTTTATAATAATATAAGAATAAGTAGCTTTTAGATAAGTCTGCTCTAATTCTAATTTTTAAAATTTATTCTTTAAGTAGTTTTTATTATAAGGAATATCTTTTGTAATATAATATAAATACTTTAAGGAATATAAAAAGAAAAGATATACTACTTTATTATAAGTATATATCAAATATAATATAGCAATATAATAACTCTAAAGGGCTATCTTGTTAAAAAGAGCCTAACACTAAACACTAAAGGAAGGTTTACTAATATAATAAATAAATAAAGATATTATAAAAAAAGAAATTACAAAACTCTAAGAAACTAAAAGACGTATTCTTAGCTTATAAGACTAAGCTAGTAAGAGGGGGGGATAGTATTATAGCATATAAATATACTAAGCACTAATAGGTACTACAGAGCTGCCTAGCACTCTACAAAGAAACTATGATAGACTTAAATAGGACTAAACCCTAAACTATATATAAGGTCAGACCTAAATAACATAATAATCAGAGGTGATCAGAGTAAGCACTTATAAGTAATATTAGAGGTGATCAAGGTAATTAATTCTGAGCACGAATCTTCTACTCTATATAAGCACACTTATTTCCCAGGTAATTTTATAGTCTTTATAATCAACTTATATATTATTAGCTTATACCTAAGTTAAAGACATCCTAATATTATTTATTACACTTCTTATTCTATTTAACTAACCTACTTAGACTTAGCTTCTAGTTAAGACTTGTCTTAACTAGTTAAGCCTTAATACTTAGCTAGAATAAGTAATCTCTGAATATAATAAAAGATTTAGCTATATATATATAGCTAAATTTATTATATAATAATAATTATAATTTTGACTTAATAAAAGTAAAGTTAACTAGCTTTGTAACTTTAGAGTTAATAAGAACGTATTCAGACTTATTATTATAGTTATAAATCTCTTAAATAGTCTGCTAAACGCCTTATAAAAATAGTATTAAAGATATTAAAATAGCTTAATTTAGATAAAGATACCTCTAAACAAGATCGCCTTTATCATCTTTAATAAGATAAAGCTATATTTCGATTTCTATTTAATGAAATTAATTTATTTGCTCTTAATAAGCTTGTAAATAAGTAGGAACTAATTAAGGAGATAGTTACTAATTAAAGAGATTTAAATATTAAGCTCTGTTATTATTAATTACTTCTTTAATAATATCTTCTCTGTAAACATTCCCTTTTTAGCCTTATAATAATTGGCTAGCCTATCCTGAAGTCTTTAATATATCCTTATTAGTGGATTAAGGGCTTTGTTATTTAATTTAGTAGCTGGATACTAATAAATCAAGAGAGTAACAAAATTAGGATAAGAGAGTCTAATTATCTCTTTCTACAGCGCTAACAGTACACCTCTATAGGTCAATACCTTTTGATAATTAGAGATGCCTTATCTAGCACAGATAGAGCCTATATTGATAACGAAATCGCTCAAAATAATAGACAGATACTTGGTTTAGCTTAGGCTGCGTACAAGGGCCATGGTATCCTTATTACTAATCCTCTTACTGTGCCAAAGAAGAAGTAGGTACCCAAGAAGTTGCACAGTAAAGCGAACACCAGAGCTCTTACAGGGCCAGAAATAGCTGCAAGAGAGCTTAACGCTTGTGAACACGAACAACGGCTGCAAGAAAGGGATCAGCTTGCTATCAACATGGCTTTGGGCCCTTCTACTGCAACAGATATACCCTAATTTGGCTTGAGAGATGTTGCTGTGGTAACAGGGCAGCAGAAACGCTCTTCCGATCTGTAATTTAATTAAGTAGAGAGTGACTATATAATAGCGATTAAGTAGAAGATTAGTGGAAGGAGGTGTTATGTAGGCTGAGTTATCAGCGCCCCAGGAGGAGGATCCCTTTGTTCTGCCTGCCTCAACAGCTCCTGCTCTGTTGCAGACGAATGTACGGCCTAAACGTGCTAGAGGGGCTACTTTGAACTACAAGGCGATGCATGAGGGCAAGCAGAATCAGCCAAAAAGGGCCAAATAGACCAGATAATAGATATAACACCGCAGTACGTATCAAGAATCCCAAATAGGAAATAGGATGACCGTCAATAAGGTCAAAAATATGTCCTTGACTCTTGCATATACTGTGGGGACTTCGCGATCAACCCGCCACCTAATTTTGGTGGGGCATTTATCACGGAGTGCCAAGGGCCGAATAATTTTCATCTGAATATGGCTGTCGAATATGGCTCTCCCGAGACAAGCCGCAAGACAATCGACCAGCAACCACATAACCTGGAAGCAGACCAGGATCTTTGCCAAAATGTCTGCTTTGCTCTTATCTGTGATCTCTGACTCTTCAATCTCGATGAATTTGCCACCTCGCGCCAATTCCTCGAGGTCTTGAGCAGTCAGCGTCACGTACTGATGCTTGTAACCAAAATCTCGATCGTCCACGTCCACGACAAAGCCACCCATGCCCACGAAGAAGCAGTAAACTAAGCTGAACGTGGGAGCTCGACTTGTCGCAAATTCTGCAGATAGTGGGCTTTTCGATGTCGCTGCTTTCGCGCTTCCCTGTTTGGTTTCGTTCTCGCCTTCTGCTATGGCATTCTCCTCTAATTTGGCCAATCCCTCCGTAGTGACAGGATCAGTCAGCTGCTAAAACAAACTCGGTCAGTATTCAGAGACCTTTGATATATAGACCAGCATACGTTTTGGTATTCCATCAGACATTCAGGACGTAGTTCCATAGAGTGGAGCCGTGCTTACCTTAGTTGCGGCTTCGTCATGCCTGCTCTTAACGATGTTAGTGAGGCTTTTCTGTAACTCCAGTGCCCTATGGAACTGATAGATTGCCGTATAAACCACAATCTCTGGCGCAAAAATCCCAAGGACCGTCCATTTTGCCTTTTGGATGTATTGCCATTCCCTGCCTTCGCCACGCGGAGGCACATTGATATGTACAGCAGAGTACACAGAGAGCGAAATGGTGAGGAGGCAGGAATACAGAATATCAGAAGTTCCTCGGACTTGCGCTGATGGCATCCAGGCCGGCGCGATGTCATTGTTCAGCGCGGTGCTATTGCCAAGAGGAATTGGCGAGCCAGGTGGTAAGCGTGGGAGTGGAGAGCCTTGCGTGGCTGGCAATGTCTTCAAGACCCATAACAGATACAAGCCGAGACTCATGATGCACGCGTGCAAAGATCAAGCGTGCAAAGATTAAGCGGTAGAGATTTCGACACCAGATATGACTAGAAGAACTGTGCTCCAAACCTGTGGTCAGATGGGAGGTCTGTTCTCAGTCTTCAGCCGAACAAGGCTGTGCCATGGCACTGTGGCTGTACATGGCATCGGCTTGCGTAACCAGACGCCTTGGAGGCAAGATGCGGGCCTCATCAGTTGAAAAAAGGCATTCAAAGTACTGCAATTGGGCCTTTGAAAAATGGAAATTGAGCAAATGAGCTTGGAATAGCTTATGGATGCTTCCAGGGTAATCCAGCAGTTAGGCACTTACGCAGCAGTGTACTCCGTAAGCCGGGTCAAATGCAAGGGACCGGAGGACCCAAATGCAACACTTTTGTTGGGCAAAACTGGAAGGCCCTAAAGTCTGAACTAGAATTTCTTTCCATTTAAAAAACCAGCCATGCCCTGTTTTACACGGCAACAACCGTCAAAATCATTGAAACTTGGTTAGATAATGGCAGACGGTGTTTGGGACATCTTGTTATGGAATTACAACGCATACAGTCCATAATGATTGCTGCCATGTTCAGAGCTTACAATCCAGGATGATGTCAACAAAACGACAATCCACGATTCAGGAGAGACATCCCGAGCTCTTACTTACCGAGTCCAACGTGGACCGTCGAACATGTATACGCGTTGTTCCAATGAAAGTGCTGAACCTCGGCTTCCCATGAACAGGCACCATGTGTAAGTAGTCAAATAAAACAGCATTTCTCGGAACACCCAGTTCTCCATATCGAGACATTTGACCACCATCTACCACCACGGCCATCCGAATGGCCCTCAACATCCTCAACTATCCCTGCTACCACTCCGTCCACTCTCCTGCAACGTCCGCGACTGCGAAATGTGGCTAGAAGCCCTCGACGGCAAATTCTTTCACAAGAGAGGTTGCGTTCTCTTCACCCGGACAGATTAGGACCAGCTGCTGTGCACACTATCGAGCCGTAAGTGCAGATCCAACAGCGGTAGAATTCGCCGAGGATCTCATCGAGGAATATTCTGGAGGTCAAGGTGATCCTGACCGAGCGCGACCCCGAGGGCTGGTATGCTAGTTTCGAGCGCACTGTCATCATGCACGTGTGGAACAGGCTCCTGAACGGCATTGCTGGTCTGGATCTGTTTTTCGTGGGACGCGATGTGCATACAAGGTGGACTACCGGGTGGATGGGCGCGCGTGGTAAGGCGGAGATGCGAGCAAAGGCAAGAGGTAAGTATCGCGAGCATTATGCGCTGGTGAGGCGTATGACGCCAAAGGAGAGGTTGCTGGAATATCGACTTGGTGATGGATAGGCGGTGCTTTGCAGATTTCTAGACAAGCCGGTTCCTGACGTGCCTTTTCCGAAGAGGGGTCAACGATGAGAAAGCGTCGCAAAAGACGATGTGTATTATTATAAGAAGGGTTATCTCGAATTTCGCTCGGCGTCTAGGTGTTTTGTTCATCCTGCCGGGCATTGCTGCGGCATCGGGCCGGCTGCTATATCGTAGGTGACAAGTGTTCCAAGTGAGATAATGCGTGAGCCATGCTGGAATAAGAGTGAAACCTAACGCAAAGCTATCTGTTTGAAATAAGATATCTTTTGCAATCGATCTGATTAATATTGGCATACTTTTTGGTAGTAAGTGTAATACACGCGTGCAGTAGCTTAAGCCTTTGCTCTGCTTCATTATATATCAGTATCTTGACATCAAACGCCTCGCAGAATGATCAAAAGCACACTCAACCAACCTACAGACATGAAATTGCTGCCACCAAATGCTTCGAAAACGAAGACACCTCGGTGATTAACAAATTGGCGACCGTGAGGATCAAAATCCAAAAAAGTGACGGGTGGTTAATATCGTTCCGCCCCTCCTTTCACCTTCAGTGTGTTTCCACCAATCAGGTCCATCAGCGCACCCTAACCCCACTTCCTGTGCACCCATCCCTTATCCAGGCAGGCCCGTCAACAGCTCTATCGTCCTTCTCCTTCAGTCTTAATGAATTAGCCCATGCGATAATTCCGCCTTCTTGATCATACTCTGGAACGTCCGGTGATAAATTGAATCATGGCGGATTAAGCACGGACGAGGCTTGGGAGGATACTGGGACCGAGACACGACCGAGGAATGGAGGCAGGACCTATACGTGGAGTTTCAAGGCCGCGGCAGAGGAGGTGCGAGAGGGAAAGTGGGCTTGTCGTCGGTAGTGCACTCAAGAAATGACATATTAGCGACCCGGTACGTCTATGTTTAGCGGAGGTTTGGGTGAGAGAGGACGGTCGGCGCTTGTGTCCCAAAAATGGTTCGTCAGAGTCAGAGACAAGGTCATCTGGATCAGTCCGGGCGATGGAGACCGTGTAGTAGATAGCGCTCAACTGCTTATATACTTCACACAATGAATTCGTAGCAGGATGAAAACGCTAGATTGTAGCTAGCTAAAGTGTGTGTTAACAGTGTCCAGTCTATTCTACCTACCCAACGTAGGGAGAGGAATGATACCGCTGGATGGGCCCCTAGAACGAGACCCATAATAGCGTAAATCTTCATATGTGGCCTGAAAGACACACGTGGATGCCTTTGACTGTCCTGGATATAAGTGTGGCTCTATGTGTCTGGTTTGAAATTGATGCTTGGTGCTTTGATTCTCTGATGCTCTGATGCTCTGATGCTCTGCAGTGATGCTTTGCCCTTCTGTCCACGCGGTCCGAGATCCAATCCGACCCGATCCGCCCCGATCCGAAAATTCATTGGAGCTCCTTCGAAAGTCCTCGTGAAGTGAAATTGATCACACGCCCATCTCATCACAAGCATACATTCGTTCCCTCATACCGTTATACCCCTATGCTCTGCAGCCAATTTGCCATCATGGATCTACGGTAGTGCTCAACGTACTCTCGTCTTTCCTAGGCCATGGCCGACTCAAGGGGCCGTCCGGCTTCCTCTGATCCACGCGATATCCGCAGAGCAAAAAGTCCTCAAGATGCGGCCGACTCCCCTGTACCATCGTCTCATGCCTCAAGATATGCTTCGACAGCAAGATTGGCCTCTCCAGTTCCCTCTTCACCTCATCTAGGTACCCCACCCGTCCGGCAAGTACCAACCCCAAGTCAAATCGCAGAAGCCAAGCAAGATGAGCTGCCCAAGGTCGAAGCACAATCTTCACTCCCGGGTCCCGGACAGTCGGCGATTGCTGCCGCTCTAGCACAGAAAAGAGACCGCAATAGTCCTCAAAGTGGTACACCGCCACGAAGAATATCTTCACCGGCCACTGCTGGCAAGGCAATTGAACAGGCAGAGAATCGAAGCAATTATGGTTCAGTTGATCTGCGAGGTGGGGCTGGTAGTCCCGCCCCTTATGAAGATGCAGAGATTGTTCGGAGACATCTGGTCAAGCCAGAAAATGGCAGCGGAAGGTTGGGAAGGCCGTTAAATGGAAGCCATGAGGCAGGACAGGGTCTGGATGACGACGAATTCTCAAGCTTAAGATTGCAAGGTGGAGATATCACCAGACCTATCTACAGATGGACAGAAGAGCATGGCGCGAGTTCTGGCAGACAAAACAGGAGAAGTCAAAGCTTTCATGTCACGAGGCCAGAGCCAGACAGCGAAGTGCTGGATATCTCGAACATCAAAATTCCTGGGGGATTTCGAAGAAATTTCATTCGAATGGCAGCTGATAGTCCCGAGCCTTCAAATAGGGTGTCCTATGGAGGTACGGATGCAGGAGGCCGCGCTCCAGCCCCAGCAGCACAAAATCGCCCGCCACCAAAACTGTTGACCAACAATTTCCTGGAATTCTTGACGATATATGGGCACTTTGCGGGAGAAGAATTGGAGGAAGATGACGAAGTGCTGGAACCGGATGAGTATTTCTCCTCTGATGCCTGGGATGCTCGAGGCTACGAGGATGAAGAAAGCGATCGCGAGCCTGGTGAAGGCAGCGCCCTAATCACTCCCAGAACGCCGGGTGGCCGAAAACGAAAGCATAAAGAACGCGGTACTGGAAACAACACAAGCTTTGGCGCTGTTCTCCTTCTTCTGAAATCGTTCGTGGGTACCGGTGTACTGTTTCTTCCGCGGGCTTTTCTCAATGGTGGCATGCTTTTCTCTACTCTGGTTCTGCTTGGGGTCGCTCTGCTAAGTTTCCACTGCTTTATTCTGCTCGTCAACACGCGGCTGAAGATCGACGGATCCTTTGGTGATATCGGTGGGATTTTGTATGGAAGATGGATGCGGACACTGATACTGTCTTCGATCGTCCTCAGCCAGATTGGCTTTGTCTCAGCATACATTGTCTTCACATCTGAGAATCTACAAGCGTTCATTCTTGCCGTATCCAAGTGCAGAACGTATATCAACATCAAGTGGATGGTGCTGATGCAGCTCGTCATATTCCTTCCACTGAGCTTGATCCGAGACATCAGCAAACTGGGATTCACCGCCCTCATTGCAGATGTCTTCATCATGCTCGGCCTCATCTACCTGTACTATTACGATATCGCCACCATCGTTGACCAAGGCGGGATCTCAGATGTTACCTCTTTCAACCCAGCAACCTGGACCCTGTTTATCGGCACCGCCATCTTCACTTTCGAAGGCGTGGGTCTGATCATTCCTATCCAAGAGTCGATGAAACAACCCCGGACATTCCCTTTTGTCCTCGCCCTCGTCATGGTCATCATCACTATCCTCTTCACATCCATGGGCGCTCTCTCCTACGCCGCGTATGGCTCCGCCACCAAAACAGTTGTAATCCTCAACCTACCGCAAGACGACAGATTCGTCAACGCGGTGCAGTTCCTCTACAGCCTGGCCATCCTCCTCAGTACACCATTACAGCTCTTCCCCGCCATCCGGATCATGGAGAACGAACTCTTCACCCGCAGCGGGAAATACAACCGCTGGATCAAGTGGAAAAAGAACGTCTTCCGCTTCGTGCTCGTCATGCTCTGCGCCATGGTCGCCTGGGTTGGGGCGGGGGATCTGGATAAATTCGTCGCGTTGGTGGGCAGCTTTGCTTGCGTGCCGCTCGTTTATGTGTATCCGGTAGGCAAAACCCCCCCTCTCCCCCTCCTGCAATCTCATCCGCATCCCTTCCCCACTGCAGTGATAGTGATAGTGCTGACGTATGGTTTCTTTTCTTCTTGATTCCAGCCACTCCTCCACGTCAAAGCCGTCGCCCGCACCCACTGGCAAAAGACAGCCGACTACGCCCTCTTCTGCTTCGGCATCGTCGGCTGCATCTACACCACCACCCTCACCATCACGCAGTGGGTCGGCAATTCGACTCTGAAGAGCCCGGATAGGTATTGCGATGTTTAGGTCGAAGGTAGAAGGGGAGAAGCGTCGTTTGGTTGCGGCCTTTGTATAAATTGTCTCGTCCTGTTGGTGTTAGTGGCGTTCAAGACAGAGAGAGGAGAGAATGCATAGAAGGGGCGCGTCAAGCGGCATTGAGACGGCGTTTGGGCCCTGTGATTCGTTCTTAGGTTAGATGAATATTCTTTTCAGCAGTAGTAGCAGCAGCAGCAACAGAAGGAGGTGGTGGTGGTACTTGCTAGAGTTGGAGATGCTCTGTCCTTGGGCGAGGCACCGCTGGAGAGAGAGAGAGAGAGAGAAAGAGAGAGAGAAAGAGAGAGAGAGAGGTGGTAGTACGAGTATGAGAAGAGCTTGTGATTTAATGATAATACATGAACATAGCGGATCTATTATTGATGGAGAAGAAGAAAGAGGTACATCTATCTGCTTGCCGTACGTAGCACCATCAGCCCTCAGCAATTCCTAATCCTGACCAAGTAGAGTCACATCACTCGGCATCAGCACATCCTTCTCAATCTGTCCCCTCCCGTCCCTTTCCCATTAGGTAACCCCCTCTCAACTCCCGAAACCGCTGCGCATATTCCTCCCTCCACCTCACCACCATCCCGACATCGACATCGCACCCGCCACAGACCACGACGACGACCCTGCTCTGCGGACCCAACCCCTTGACCACCTCCCTCAGCTTATCTTCATGACACAGCGCAACACAGACCCCGCAGGCCGGCTCCACCAGCAACCTCTCCTCATCCGCCAACCTGCAGACCCCCATCACCGCCTCCGCGTCGTCAAGAACCACGCTCTTCACGTTCGGCCTCTGCGCGTACTGGAAGGCCTGGTCCGCGACGCGGATCGCGCCGAGGGACTTGGCGATGCTCGTGATCCCGGGGAGGGTGATTAGCTCTCCGGCCTGGAGAGATTGGGCGAGAGAGTCCGCGCCGTCTGTTTCGACGGCTAGGACGGGGACGTGAGACCATGCTTCATCTTGGGCTTGGTCGAGGCCGAGCATGATGCCGGCGAAGAGACCGCCGCCTCCGACGCTGAGGATGATGGCGTCCGGAGGTTGGTTGTCCGATAGTTGGTGTTGGAGCTCGGAGATTATGGTTGAGGCGCCGGCCCAGACGGCCGGGTGGTCAAAGGGTGGGATGTAGATGCCCTCTTCTTCTGCTTCTTCGGTTTTGGCTTGGGGATGGTTGAGGATGTGGTTGCGGAGATGAGCGTCAGCGTAGTGCCAGCTTTCGCCGTGTTGGATCACGGACGTGGCCCCAGCGGCTTGGAGTTTGGCGATCATGGATGGTTTGGTGGTCATGGGGACTACGACAGAGGCTTTGTATCCTAGTGATCGTGCGGCGATGACGCATGCGAGTCCTGCATTGCCGCCGGAGGAAGAGTAGAAGTGTAGGGGTTTGTGGGAGGAGCTTTGGGCGGAGGCATGTTTGATATGCTCTAGGATGAGGTTGCCCATGCCGCGGGATTTGAAGGAGCCGGCGGGCTGGAGAAGCTCGAGTTTGAGAAAGATACGGCAATTGGCTGAGAGGGAGAGAGCGGTCGACTCAACGAGTGGTGTCTCAATCCATGGTTTGTTTGGGATGGGTGGCACGTAGGAGCCCATGGTCATGGTCAGGGTGATTTGGAACAGTGGAAGGACACACTTCCATACTTTCCACTCTGCTTGATCCTTTTGCAGGCTCTATATAGCCTGGACCATTGGCGTTGCAACGTAATGAATTGGTAATGAGGTTGCAGGCAAAGTTGTTGAATGCGACAGGGCGTGTGCGGGGGGGAGGGTGGAGGAGGAGGTGATTTGGAGAAAGATATGCCTTGTGCCTGACTAAAATGCTGGCCAGCAGACACCGCTCCCAATATAGTAACTCCCTCTTGCAGCTGCAAGGGCTACTAGCAAGGGTCTGGAGACGCACCCCTGGTCTCACGCTTCACAGCTCCGATGTGAGCGGAGGGAAAAGCGACGTGTCGGCCCCTGCCCCGAGATCAGCTTTGGGAATTCCATAGCTGAGATCTCTCCCGAGTCTTGCATGCCCATAATTTCTACTCGTTTCGTCCACTCCGAGCATGTCGAGCAGCCGCTCCATCTTTGAAGGCATAAAAGGTTGCAACAAGATACCGCAGATCCTCAATGACTCAGCAGCATAGTAGATGATGATTTTGACATCTCGTTGAGCCTTTTCATTTGGGTCATTGACAATTCGCCAGACTGCATTATGCGTGATGAATTTGTTAGTCTGGACTATGTCAGCACGTTGAGCATACCGCAACCCCCGCTGAGCTTACCAATGCCAATACATCCATAATGTGGTGCAGAGCTTCACGGGGATTCAAAGTCATGAACTGATGTTGGACTTGCGCCTGTAGCTTGGCTAAACGTGTACGATGATCTTTCCCCAGAGGTTCCGCTTCAAGATCCTGACCGGCTCCATAGCGAACGCATTCGTGGACACTCCACCGTTTCCCCCGCATGATCCGACTGGCCAGATTGCCGATCCCTCCTTGCAAAAGCTTCTTATACCGTTCGATAATATAGGCATTGTCGTAATCAGTATCATCAGCTATTCCACCATCATAGGCCATGTAGAATCTCACGGTGTCAACCTCGAACCGGTCGATGGCGAAAAAGGGATTGACGACGTTGCCGGTGGACTTGGACATCTTCGCATGGTTCATGGTCCAGTGTGCATGTGTCAAAATCTGTTTTGGAAGGGGAAGGTTGAGCGCCATCAGGAATGCTGGCCAATAGATGCAGTGGAACTTTGTGATATCTTTACCAATGACTTGGACATCAGGAGGCCATTCTGTTCCACTACCTGTTCTATCAGCAAAAGGGTAGCCTGCTTGGGTAAGGTAATTGACTAAAGCATCAAGCCATACATAGATAGTTTGAGAGTCATCATTCGGCACCCTGATGCCCCATGTGAGCCTTTCTGCAGGCCGGGAGATGGACAAGTCTTCCAGCCCTTTCTTGACCTCCTGAATAACGTGATTCATCCTGGTGGCAGGAACGACAAATGCTGGATTGTCGTCATAGAGCCTCAATAGCCGATAGCGAAAGGCAGATAGCTTGAAATGGTAATTCGTTTCTGAAGTCCATTCAACCTCCCGTCCAGTCTCCTTCGACACCATGATTTTTCTGCCAGTGGCAGGATCCCTGATCAAGTGCACTGCGGAGGGAGGAAAGAATGTCTCGTCGCTGACGGAGTACCATCCCTCGTGTTTGGACTCATATATATACCCTCGGTGGCTCAATTCCCGCCAGAAGTGCTGGACGGCTTCTTTGTGGTCTGGGTCGGTGGTGCGAATGAATCGGTCGTAGCTGATGTTCGCCTTTCGCGCCAATCGATCGAACTGTAGCATGGTTTGATCGCAGAATAGCTTGGTGTCCGTTTTGGCCTTCTGCGCCGCTCTTTGAACCTTCATGCCATGCTCGTCCGTACCAGTCAACATCACCGCGGATCGATCACCGCGTAGAAGTGCCCATCGTTTCAGTATATCCGCAAGAACGAAAGTGTAGAGGTGGCCAACGTGAGGGGCTAGCAGATTGAGTCAGGATCTGTTACCAGGGCAGAAGAAAATCCCTCACCAGCATTAACGTAGAATATGGGAGTGGTAACGTAGTACGGCTTCGGCTTTTGCTTTGAAGGATTTGGCGAGGCGGACTGACAGCATCGTCTCCACGTCCGACTGCCTTTGCTAGCTCTGGAAAGCTGAAAGAACACTCGAGCTTGCCTTTCAAGTATGCTCATCGCCCTTGGAACGAACCGTGTAAATGGAGATGATCTTCGACTCCACTGGCAAGCAAAGAGCTCCAAATTTTTGGAGATGGATTGGGTGGTCCAAGCTCCGTTTCCAAGGTCTGATCGTCCAAACGAAGGGCATATGTATTGACATACATAACCACATTACATACTTTCCGCAATTTCCGCAATTTCCGCATCACACCTTGCGACCACATAAGTGTCTTGCGCAGATAACAAGATGACGCCTGGCATTGCACCGGATGATGTGTTAGTGAAGATCTCCACAGAAGGTCAGAGTGCTTATACATGAGATGTACTACGCTAATTCCAGCAGCTTCGACTGCTTTTGTGAGTGACTATTATCATGCCTTGCAGTCTCGTCGGAACACCATTGCTAGCTTCTACATTCCCCCGGCGTCCATGCAAGGTGGTAAGCCAATACCGACCATCGTCATGAACGGCAATATACTGCAGAATGGCGGAGCTGTCCAGGAAATGTTTGAGAATCAAATGCCTCCAACTCGCTACGATACCCAGTCGATCGACTGCCACGTCCTAAACCCTCAATATGCGCCAGAGGGCGTTTCCCACTCAAGATCTGCAGCAAGCACCATGACCATTCTCGTTATCATCAGTGGCGCTGTGCGCTTCAGTGAAGACAGGAACGATCCAGAAAGACAGTTTAGTGAGACGTTGGTTCTGGTCCCAAATCAGGATCGAGGGCCCCGGGGACAAAGACCGAAAGACTTTCTAATACAGAGCCAGAATTTCAGGGTGGTTGTATGAACAATGTACAGGAAGGACACCGATTAGACCAACACCGACGTCAGGTCGTATTTTCATGGCCTCGCCGCAGGCTTCATGTTTGCTTTGACGCGTTCCAAGAGATCGTCTTTCGATGCTTTGCCACTAGGCAGGAGACCTCGCTGAGCTTCAGGTCAGCCAGAGTCCGACAAACCTCATCCTCATACTAACAGCTTCTAGCCATCTCCTCAGCTCTGACTCAGTCCATGTATCTGGGTCTGCAGAGATGTCAATTTGTCATTGGAGGGAAATGCTGCATTCTCGAAACTTACCACCCTTGGGATCCTTTTCTGCTGGGAACATGTCTCCACCCCAAATGCCCCACATCGAAACTGCGGTCACAATACCTGCAAACCCTAGGAACAGATTCTGCAAGGAGAAATCAGACAAGCATCCAATAGCATGGTGTTCTAGCCTACCCTAGATTGCATTGCTCTGTCCAGTGGAGTGGGCATAATGACAAGTCAACCTAAGGCGCTTGACGGTTTAGATAACGTTCTGGGAAAGTAGACTGTGTTGTTCAAAGAATGCACGACTTAAGGAATCGTGTCTATCAATCACTCGACTACTATGAATCTGCTGGAGAATTGATGCCAGCTGTGTCCTATGCAAGTTCCCTGCTTCTCCGCATACGTACCACCTACCACCTACGTAGTGCCTAAGCAGCAGCAAATAAGGTCCAAGTTGACGCTAAGGGCTTCCGTCACGCTACGCCCGATCCGACCGCACATAGAGAAAGTTGACAGCAGCTTTGATGGGAAATTTAGTCTGTGACTTACGCTGTGATATATTCCACCTGACCAGCTGCAATTCACATTTTGTCTCTCCCTCTCACATTGCAACCGCCCACCATGCCTTCCGAAATCAAAGACATCAAGCAGTTCATTGAGATCTCAAGACGTAAAGACGCAACCTGTATGCCCCCCACCAATTCTTTCATCCGTACCTCCGCAACCTGGTACACTATCCATACCAAGTCCAGTTCATCTTTTCTCCACCGAGAATACACGTTGAAAAATCACTGATTCGGGTTTTCTAGCCGCCCGCGTAAAGAAATCCTCCAAGACCTCCGACATCAAGTTCAAGATCCGGTGTCACCGCTTCCTATACACACTGGTGCTAAAAGATTCGGACAAGGCGGATAAGTTGAAGCAGAGTTTACCTCCTAGTATGTCTCCAACGACTTTTCCAATACACCTATGTGCCTTTATTGGTTTGCGGATCGTTTGGGTCCTGCGAAGAGGAATATACAGGACTGGGAACCATAGCTGACTAGGAGTTTTGGTGCGGTGCAGGCCTGAATATTTCGGAAGTGGGGAAGAAGAATAAGAAGGCGAAGAAGACGTGAGGAGGAATGGGGTTGGGCTAAGGAAAATGGGACGGTGGTCTGAGCCATGGACGTGAACGTGAACGAAACCAAGACCGGAAGATGGACCTGGTATGAGTGCAATCATGGGTACGGGTACGGTGAATTTTCTGCGATACAGGCAGGAGCTGCATGTCATCTGCAGTGGGATTCTCGGCCTTGTGTTGATGTATTCGTCTTTTAAAGCAAGCACTATCACGCAGTTTCGAGGCTGACCAATACGCCCAATAATCGACAGCTCGCGAAACCTTCCTCCTGGATGCAATGTACCCTTGTAGGTCAAAAGAAGTGCTGAACGACCCGTGAAGTTTAAGAGCGCATATATTGTAACGGTGCTGTACAACAAACAAGGCCAGAGTTCGACCAGCCTTCTCACTTGACTCTAAGCAATGTCCCACCATCATCGCTTTGGTCCAACCGGAGGATTGTACACAATCTGCCTTGTCTTCACGGTACTCCACTTGTACCTCTTCACCCACACACTAAGGGCGAAGAGCAGGGCACCAATTGTCAGTACTTTCATGCCCATCTTCTTCCTGTTGTCCATTTCCGGCTCAGCGGCCCAGTTTAGGAATTCCACAACATCCTTCGCCATCTGACTGGCAGTCGCAGGGGTACCATCTTCGTATTCGACAAGCCCATCGTAAAGTACGCGAGCCATAGCAATGCCGGTTCCTGGGAAGTAAGGGTTGAAGTTCAAGCCACTTTGGACAGTGGCGCCAGCAGGCGGTTCTTCGGGATAACCCGTCAGCAGACTGAAGATGTAATTGCATCCACCGTGTCTGGCTTTGACCATGAGTGACAAGTCAGGCGGGAGAGCACCATTGTTGGCGGCGCGAGCTGCTTCATCGTTCTTGTAAGGCGACGGAATATAGTCAGAAAGTTTTCCAGGTCGCTTCTCAATTTCACCCTCGTCATTCGGCTCCGTATCGTATTCGTTCTCTTCGGCCAAAGCTTTCATCTCGTCAACGGTCGCAATTGTACCGACGAGCGACCGATATGGAATTCGCTTCAGAGAGTGACAAGACGAGCAGACCTCGCGATAGACTTGAAAGCCTCGACGTAAACTAGGATGAGTTGGCTGGTGCCTGCTATGCCACAATGGATATGTACTCACGCTTGATGGTCAAAGGTTTTGACCCATCGATAGTGTTCCCAGGGATACTGAGTTGGATGTAGTCTGCAACATGTCCATCAGCCCATTGATGGCCAGCCGAATATTGAGCAGGACAGAAGCTGACCCTTCTTCTTGTGGTGTCATAGCAAATGCCTCTCGGCCATATAAGTGATAGTACCATGCAACTGATCCAATAGCCACAACAGTGGCTGCACTTGCTGTAAGAGTAGTGTAAAATGGGGAGCTCGTAGCTTCGGTAGATGGAGAGGACGAAGATGCAGCACGCTAAGAGTCCGAGGTTAGCATTCAACTCATCCAAGCCAGCAGCTTTCCCAATCCTTAGTTGGGATCATCATACAGTGGTTGTCTTCCGCAAAGTCTGGCGCGCAACGACCCTGGCCGGCATAGTGCGAAGGGCAGGCATTGCTAACATCTTGCCTAGGAGCTGTACTCAGCTAGGAAAAGATGCAGCAACGTATGTCGGAGGAGCGGAGAGTCTTGTCTGGTTCGATTATTTGCAGCTTGTGTCTGAAGTGTTTGGAAGTCGCTTTGATGAACTTAGCAATCCTCCCGCCAGACGTTGATTGGCGAGAGCTGAGGCTCGAATTGGTTACATCTTATTGGCAGACTCGGAGAAATGGAAGCTTGGCATGTGGCTTGGCATGTGGCTTCACAAAGCGTCATCTTCCACTTCCCTCTCAAAATAAGTTTTGAAAGAAGCAGTTTTGGACCCACGTCGATACACACCCACAATCAAGTACTGTGCCTCTGTGGTGTAACTATGGACTGGGTACATACTTTCGAGGAAGAAAAGCACAATCCATGGCTTGACCAAAGAAGATCGCCCAGGGATCTGTGGATTCAGACTGCAATATCTGGGGCGCTTGGTGCAAGCGCATTTCTTGCATTCTGTGTCAGTCTATTGCCGTTATTAGAGAGGCCCAGCTGACTTGCGGCAGATCCTTCGTCCGAGATGGAGCGAGCTCTATGCTGCACGGAAGCGGCAAAAGGATGCAGCAGCGCAACTCCCAGAACTTCCAAAGTCAATGTTCGGGTGGATACCAGTTCTTTACCGCATCACGAATGAAGAAACGCTTGCCTCTGCAGGGCTTGACGCATACGCCGTGAGTACGATGCAAAATGGCGCAATGCAATGATTAATCTTGCTCAGTTTCTCAGCTTCTTTTCCTTCGCCTCGAAATTCCTCTCCATTACGCTATTCTTTGCGCTCGTGGTAATCTATCCCATCAACCGGAATTTCCTGAACAGTGATGGCTTTGGAAGATATCCGCACAGAAATGAAACGTACCCGAATGGCACACACGGGCAGGTCAAGATCTTTAAAGAGGATTTGGGAATGTACCCAGAGCTACCGGAAGGATTTCCGTGGGTGTATGTGACTTTCGTCTATCTCTTCTCCGCTCTGGCCATCTATCTGCTCGTCAAGGAAACACAGAAGGTTATTCATGTTCGTCAAGGCTACCTCGGTTCGCAGTCGACCGTCACCGACCGAACATTGCGACTCTCCGGTATCCCCGTAGAACTACGCTCAGAGGAGAAGATCAAACAATTCATTGAGGATCTTCAGATTGGGAAAGTAGACAGCGTAATGATTTGCCGAAATTGGAAGGAGTTGGATAACCTAATCACTCAACGTATGACATGCTTGCGACGGCTTGAAGAAGCTTGGACAGTTCATCTGGGCTACCGACGTGTCGAAAGAAACATCGCAACCTTGCCTATGGTTCAGCCTCCACCTCCGGGTCCAGCCGCCAATGGGAATGACGAAGAACAAGTCGGGTTGCTGTCCGGGTCCGAGTTTGAACATGCCCACGTGGCTCCCTACAAACGTGACAGACCCCAAACCAAGATCAGATATGGGCCTTTCAAAATACAGAGCAGAAAAATTGATGCAATTGACTACTATGAGGAGAAGCTGCAGAAGCTTGACAAGACCATTGAAGAAGCCCGGAAGAAAGAATATCCAGCTACGCCTTTGGCCTTTGTGACCATGGAATCGACGGCTGCTTGTCAAATGGCAGTTCAAGCAAGCTTAGACCCGAATCCTGGCCAGCTTCTGGCAAGTTTGGCTCCTCCACCAGCGGATGTGGTATGGCAAAACACATACCTCTCCCGATATAGCCGAATGTTCCGGGCCTGGATTATCATGGCTATCGTTGGAGTGTTGACCGTTTTCTGGATCTTCATCATTGTCCCATTCGCAGGGCTACTGGAGCTCGAGACTATTCGAAGCTACTTTCCAGCATTGGCAAACGTGCTAGAAGAACATAAAGTGTTGAAGACTCTGGTTTCCACCTCCCTACCAACATTGGTCTTGTCGCTCCTCAGCATCACCGTTCCATACCTGTATGATTGGCTCTCCAGCATGCAAGGCATGACCTCTGCCGGCGACGTCGAATTGTCTCTTATCTCGAAGAACTTCCTTTTCACCTTCTTCAACCTCTTCATTATCTTCACCGTTTTTGGCACCGCAGCTACCTTCAGTAAATTCCAAGACAATCTTCGGGACCTCCTGAGGGATACAAGCACGTTGGCTTATACCATTGCCAACTCCCTTGAGGGTCTGACACTCTTCTATGTCGATTTGATCATCCTCCAAGGTATTGGTCTTTTCCCATTTCGCCTGTTAGAATTTGGGGCAGTTGCCATGTATCCGGTATGGCTCATTGGGGCGAAAACACCTCGAGACTACGCAGAGCTGGTCCAGCCTCCAGTCTTCAACTACGGATATTTTGTGCCTCAAACTATCCTTGTATTCATCATATGTACTGTTTACAGTGTTCTCGATGGATCCTGGCTCGTGCTTGTATCAGGGCTCTTGTTCTTCCTGATCGGACATTTTGTATACAAATACCAGCTTCTTTACGCCATGGATCATCGGCAGCATTCTACCGGTCGTGCCTGGCCAATGATATGTAATAGAGTCTTCGTTGGCCTAGCTCTGTTTCAGATTGCGATGAGTGGATGGCTGGCATTGAGGCAAGCATTCATCTGCGCCGTGGTCATTGCGCCCTTATTTGTGGGAACTATCTGGTACATCATCTACTTCCAAAGGACTTTCGACCCTTTGATGAAGTTCATTGCTCTAAGGAGCATTGGGCGGGATGATCTGATCAGTCTTCCCACACCACCAGAGACACGGTGGGATAGAGACACGGACTGGGGTCGTACTGTTGACACTGACCCAGAGACTGGCCTGCGGTATATAAATCCAAGCTTGGTGCAACCACTCGAGAAAATATGGATCAACAATCCCACCGCAAACGGCGGTGGTGCTGGACAGCATTCAGATTGAAGTTGGTAGCACTTACAGTCTTCCTTTCACTGCATAGCGATGTGGGTTTTGATGTTCTAGCATGGTCATACAAGGTCTCTCAGGAGTATGCAATTTTGTACAAGATTGTAATCTATGCGAATGCCCTGTTCTCCGCGAGCACGGTGGGTGCTTCTACCTTGTACCATCGCTCCTCCCTTGATACCTGACATGTACACTGGATCCTCTCTACGTTGACATTTTCCATGCATGTACACAACACCATTGGATCGTACTCATTTCGTTCTTTGACGTTTGTATGTTGTATTGCTCATCAGCTGTGTTCCCCAGTATTCACCATCCTTCCAACGTCCTAGCTCAGTATCTGGCGGCGCTGCTGACCAGACAGAGTTGGCATCAACACGTCGACTACAATTCTTATTTCTCACGGCGTTGCTACGCTCATACCAAGTCGCATGGATTCTTCTGAAACTCTCACTACGCCAACTTCTGCACGACTGCCTCTCGAGCTTCTGCAACAGATATACAATCTCCTATCACCACTAGATTTCGACGCTGCTCGCCACACTTGCAGATTGTGGCTCTTTGCAAGCCTCGACAAGACTCTCCTTACCTCGCAGCTAATCCTTGGAGGATGGCAAGCAGCAGCCGAGCAAGACATCCAGGAAGCCTCTGATCACTTTCGTAAAAGAAGGCGTCAAAATACTGGGGATGCCACAAGCATTTCTACCTCCCCTTCTGTCAGTCAACCTGTGAGCGTGGAGTGGGTCTTGTCCAAGCGACTTGCGGCAGAAACAAGACTTTGCCCGAGCTGGAGTGGCATCTGGCCTTCCAGTTGGAGCAGTGTTACAAAGGAACTAGATCGCCAGGTGCCTGTCCATGGCATACAAATTCCAATCACCAAAGCTCCATCCGTTCGGGGCGCCAATCCCTCATCTCCACCACTCATCTGCACGGTTTCGGGATGCGGTAAATTCGTCTTGTTGGCGCAGGACCGCGTGGTCTTCATCTATAGTCTACGGAGCTTCAAGGCTGGAGTCAGACCGCTGACCAGTATCTTCTGCCATCGACGTATAGTGAACATGAGCATGGACACCAGTTGTGGGAGATATGCGGTGGGAATCCTCCTCGAAGGCAGAACTGGAGTGCTGTGCGAGGTGGACATAGAGAAACCAGGTCCACCGATCGTGAACCGCATTCATCCGTCCATGAGCTTGAGTGACTTCAGAAACTTTGACATCCGTACGACATCTCGTTCTCACCCTCGGTCTTCTGATCCAGATCAAGTGGATTTCGATTTATCCTCGCCGACCCGATCTCGAGTACATCCGCGAGCGGAGGCCTATCGGCGAAGAGGTCATGCACTTGGACGCCCAGGTGAAGTGGCATTTGTCAGAGGTACCTCTTTGACGCTGACGGATTCCAACTCCCATGCTGGGATAGGACAAGAGTTCAATCCTCCAGCACCTAACGCTTCCTTCCACCAATTCTTCCCAGAACGAAATGGTGGTGAGCGTACGAACGCATCTCTGTCTCAACACTATCCTTTTAACAACTTTGATCCGATTACGGGCACATCGGTCTCGATTGAGCTTGGGGCGAGAAAGATTTACAAGAATCTTTGCAGCATTCATGATCCTCCAAAGAGTGTTGCAATCTGTCCTCAGCGGCAGTGTGTCGCCTTTGGATGCAAGACTGGAGTCGAACTTCATTGGATTGATGCTTTAAGAGGCAGCACCCTCAGCAGGTACTTGACTGTTAACAACTCATTCCTGCACCAGCTGACGTGAAATCATGTAGATGGTTTCCTCTCGCTGCCCCGAGCGATTATCTTTACTTCGTTCCACCCCGAGATGGTGAGCAGAGAACTTCGACTACGAAACTTCGGCTCATCTCCAGCGCTGCTGGACCAGAAGAGTTCGTGGACGCGGATCACTACCGTGCTGTGCCGCTCAGCGACGGGCACATCCTTTTCACTGAACCGGAAAGCGGGTATCTCTTCCTGGGAAGCGACAAGCCAGGAGGTCCTACGAAGCTGCAACGGAAAGTCGTCTGCCTTCCACCCGAGGGACATCCATCTGGTAGAGCGCCAGACTGTTACGCCGCTGGGCGTGAAATGCGATGGGGAGTCAGGATCGTGGTAGCTTACGGACCAAGGATCATGTTATATAACCTGCCGCCAGATGGGTTCCAGAGAGCAAGGCCCACAACTCCAGGGTTTCAGGTGGCGCAGAGTGATCTTGCCATGGATGTTGCAGTGGATGATAGTCACCGCGAGGCAAAGCGGCTAGAAGGGGTCCTCATACATGATGTTGGTGCTCAGGGCGAGGTTGTGCAGGATATTTCGGTGGATACTCATCTTGGACGACTCAACGTGTGGCTATTCTTACGCAGCGGGGAGGACAAAGGAAAGGTGGAGAAGATGAGGATGCATGTTGGATGGTCCGCTTCCCTAGTCAAGCCTGTCTCTTTATTCTTAGGCTAGTCTTAGATGTCGTCGAGGCAATCACCTTCTCTGGTCGTTCTGGATGCTCTGAAATCTTCAATGGGCATGGATTCGAGGAGACAGCACAATGGTGCCGTCTTCAGTCTGCAGAGATCACACAGTTAGATCATGTCTGCAGAGGAAGAACACCATCCTGATGCTCACACAAGGAGTTCAGGTCCCACTTTGCCTTCGTGAAGCAGTGCCGAGGCAGACCAATGCCAGAGGAACTCTATTCGAACTCTATCTCCATCAACACATCGATGGATCCACGTCGCCACGAGAAGGTTGAGTCTGCCGCCTGGCTCCGGTCAGGGTAGCGGGATCCCTCACGCCAGAGGAAGTAAGTACCAGGCGGAGGTGGAAGAGCCTAAATCCTCAACTACTACTCCGTACCCAGCACCCTGAACAGTGAATCGGCCATCCAGCACGAAGTGGAGGCCTCACCTTCAAGTTGTGCCATGTGTGAGATGGTCTTGGAGAGGAGGTTTGTCGCCTAATATTGGCACAGAGTTTTGCTGACCAGTTGTGTTGGGAAGGTACAAGTATTCACTCTCTTCTCGCTTCCATTCGTACCTTCTACCCTCGTCCTCTTTGAATACTCCTCCAGGTCATTGACACCCCCCAATACTTCACTCCACTTGGCTATCTTCTCTTGTTCAATTCAATTCATTGATCATGTTCTTTGCATTCTACATCATGCTCATCACTCTCGCCATCTCTCCTCTCGTACTGTGTCAAAACGCGACAAGATGCCACAGCGATGCGTGTCTGAGATCTTTCAAACGAAATCATCACCAAGCGCAACGATACTGTGCAGATCATCCCAACCCATGGCGGATGAGTCCCGCACCTCGCTGGGCCAACGAATGTCATAGTTTGGGTCGCAACAATAACACGAGGCAGCGTCTAGCTTCTGTCTGTTCCTGCTTGCACAAGCCAAAGGCCACCGGTGAGCCTGTTTACACTGCAAAAGCCTCTCCGAGCATGAAAATGAGCACCACTCAGAGCACCACCGTACTTGCCCCATCTATCGAAGCAGATGCAAGCATCGCCGCTTATATCACATCGGGAGCTTCGATGTCCGATGAAGCTGTCGCTACCTCGACTTACGTCTTCGAGGACCCCCCAATTGTCGACGAGGATAAGATCAGTCGCACGAACTGATCTGCCTATCATCCTTCTCTACCGAGCCATGAGCCTGTCTGCCATGCGCTGCCGCATCAACAGTCGTGAATCTCCGTGAAGTCGCTCGAACCGCAATCACTATTCATCAGACACCAGACAGTCTCACTTGCCTATCGCTATTCCCTTTGACAAGCCTTACTTCTACAAAAATACCATTGAGCTAGCGCCAGCTTATTATCATCTTCAGCACATTGACACCGTATATTAGCTCACCACTCCCAATACGCTTCTTGATTTCAAACATTCGCATCTCTAACAGACCACGAAACTTCTTCATCAAAACCGGCCTAGCAGTCGTCTCAACTTTGAGCCGTTGTGCCTCAGCTGACTTTGCGGAAAGTGTCGAATTCGCTTCTCTGTCAATAGCTATCCGTCTCGCGATGCGCAAAGCAAGCCAGCACTTTCATCGCAGGACCGATGAATACTCGATGGAAACAACTTTGAAATGGTTAGGAGCAGCACCTTGCACAGGAGGACTTCATTTAGCTTGGTGGCAGTTTGGCTGTACGCGAATTCATACTCAGCTGGATGCTTTCGTTTATTTCTCTCCTGGTCCCAGATAGCATTACTGTCGCCGAATAGGACACCTCTTGTACTTCGAGATCCTAGTCAGGTGACCATCATCGTTGACGGGGGAAGGTAACAAGCAGGGGACCCATGTACCAAGCAGCCTTCCACCAAGATTGTAAATACACAGCTCCCTTCTCCTCAAAACTCGATTCTGTCCCCAGTTCCGTGATGCCAATGCTGCCAGGTTATTCTATCTCCGCTCTGCAAAAATCGTGATCCGATATGTTGTCCTTCTTCCCGACTTCATAACCCTGTGCCCACGTAATCCGTCCGTTCCTCACTGGCCCGCTGTCTCTACTCAGACCCAGCTGTCTGTAAGCCAGCTTCAAAGGGAGAATCCTAGTAGCTCCTCCCCTTTCATGTAGAGAAGATGTACAGTCCGCCTCCTCGGACCTCATCTGATGTTCGAGACCCGCTTTCCCATCTCCCATCTACCCGCCCCATCCTCTCACGCCTCGTCCCGGTTGTAGAAGCGGCAGAGCAGGGTCTATTCCATCCCATTCTTGCATCCTGTCCTATTTTACTGATAATGTATCCATATTTGCATTCAAGAGATAGAAGAAGAGGTGTGGAGAATAGAATGGGAGAATAAAGAGATAAGCGGAACACAATTGACGGGAAGTGGTTGATAGGATAGGAGATAAGAGATGGGTAGAGATGAGTTGGGACAGTAGTTAGGTAAGGAATATGAGGATGTATATGGAAGGAACGGGGAGGAGAGGAGGTGGGATGGGATGGATGAGAAGATCAGAGAGGGTAGGGGAGGAGGAGGGGAGAGGAGATGGAACGAGATGAAAAACAGAGTTCAGGAAAGGTAGAGAGTAGAAATCAGGGTTAACTAAGTTACAACAGAGCCGTTTAACTCGATTCCGGACACCAAATCAGGTCGGATATCGAGGGAGAGTGCCTTTATCCCCCCGTACCCGATGCCTTCATTGGCGTCAGTCGCCAGTCGGCAGGGTGTAACCCTCAGACAGGCTATGGTTGTCCACAGAAACTGTTTCAGCGAGCACTCGATATCCATCAAGAAGAAATAAGTGACCTTGTAAGCGTAAAGAAGCTCCTCTAGTATCAGAGAAAGTTCTTCTCCAAAGCCGTGCTTTTGTGAGCTGTTTACGCAGAACGTTGTGACGACATCAATTGATAAAGATCAACGATAGTGACAGAGCGACATTTTTAAGATCTGCGTAAGAATCGTGAGGACTTCATTTGGACTCCATGTTCCCACACCTTTCATTAGGCTGGTATAGTACAGAAAATGATTTGGGGCTTTCCTTTCCGTACTTTGTGGAAGATATCTCGCTCTCATCCATCTCCCAGATAGGTAGGTTGAATTTGAAAACCATTTTCCCATGAGGACGGTGGCGCAATTCAATAACACCGCTTATCGCTCGATGGTGCGTTATGGCGAAACTGAGCCCAGAGCTGCGCCTGTCTTTTAGCTTCTGGAGATTGGTCGGCCTGAATCGACTCGACTATTTCATCCAGAAGCTTGTAAGATTGATCAGAAACGCCAGATGCGACGCCAGACTTCAACAAGACCTCCAGGATCTGGGACGAGTCACTCTCATCATACATTTTTAGCGCGTAGTATCGCATAAGCGCTGCTTTTAGTAGTACATAGGCATCATTCTCTTCTATTGCGGTGTCCTGCGACGTTATTGAATACTGCAGAGACAGGGGCAAATTAGTGACGATGTAGATTATGAGAAGCTGGATTCGAGGACGCAGGCCCCCGCGTCGTGGACTTTTAAAAATAAACCATCGAAATATAGGAGCCTCCAATTCTCGCAGGCTGTCCTGTACAAAGTGGGCTATAGTTCCAAATAGTATGTTGTCTTGTTGCTTCTCTGGTAATTCGAATATAACTGGGTCGAGGTATCGCGCAACGCATATTCCTTCCTCAAGTTCCGCCTTATATGCGTAATATAGAAGATTGCCAGTTACAACCCGTTGCTCACCGATGTCTACATCCAACAAAGATGGAATAGCACTGATTAAGTATCGAAATAGCAGGATATTGACGCTGTGTTGAGACCTATCGCTGATACCTTCGCGAATAATGAGGTCACCTTGGCCATTCCTCATGAATTCTTTTACTGTCTGGTGGATGTACTGCACGCTTCTTTTTGGAGGGCCCGTAGCTTCCAAGAGCCCGGCAGATCGACTATACAAGCGACGCTCCATTTGACTCTCTGACAGTGTTTGCAAATCCGTATATATTCCCTTATTGGTCGTTACGAATAGTGCCGCGGATAGAAAATGATACAGTGAAAATGGCCGGGGACAGTGCGTTGCGATCTGGAACATCACGTAGGCCTCATATCTCATGGTTGAAAGCAAAGATGGCGAAGTCCGGGAAACACGGCGAATAGCTCTTGTGTATAGTTCCTTCAGCTCAGTCGGGGTCTCGGAAAGTAAGGACTGCAGCTCCTCAATACTATCTCCCTCGCACAAACCATCGATTAGTTCATCGACAACGAGCCTCACCCATAAGAACACCCCCTGCGCTTTTTGAATGAGATCTTCACCAAGTGTCTTAAGCTTCTGTTTGCCTTCTTTAGTCAATTCCCCCCTCATCTCTGTCTGTAGCCTCCCTTCTGCATAAAGACCTATGTCGTCTGTAGTATGATCCTCAATTGCAAATCCTGGGCATCCTTGGAGGCCATCCACAAAGACATTATCAGGGCGACCAGAAACGCATAATCGCATCCGAAAAAGGGGATTGCTTGTCAGCCGTGCCAAGCGAGTTAAAGTAGAAAGCAGTTCCCTGTGTTTCCCATCATGCTCGTCCAAAGCGTCAACGAAGAGGCACAAGTTCACATCGACTGTTGACCTGACTCCGATTAACTCCAAGGCCGCCTCGAGCTGGCTAATGCTCCATGATATGACAGCGTCCGCGGAAACTCCTGTTAGTGATTGATTCTCTTCCAGTTGCTTAAAAACAGGATACACTACTCCGAATAGGTCTCTTCGGTCCAGAAGAATCTGGTATAAAATCTCACGGAGGAAGCTAACGGCAGTTTTTTGTGCGCTTGTTCCACGATCGTGAAAGAAGTAGCCTGCAACAATCCAAGACTTCAGATGATACTTTTCCAGTAACTCACGCGTCAAGGGATGAGTCATGATGAACTTCATTGCAGTAGATTTTCCAGATCCAGGTTTCCCTCTCAGCCAAAACATGGAACTGCGCGTCTTCCCCTGAAGCCAGTCTGTTAACCCGAGTCGATCATGAAAAAGCCATTTATAAGTCTTTTCATATGCAGGCTCAACATTTTGAAATCGTACTCTAGCCTCCGAGTAATTCAGGGATCGCAGACAAGCCTGATATTGTTCGTCGAAAACCAAATGATCAGGGACTTCCGGAGCATTTCCATCCAGATGAACTCGCAATTTACATGGGGGTTGTGCTCCAACAATGTCTTCCACCCATCGGCCTAATACTGCTACAACTCTTTGAAATTTGACATCTTCTAGGCAAGAGAATTTAGCCATGTCTCTGTGATTGGCGTGAAGACTTCCGCGCGTCTCATGAAGGTAGCCAATAGTGGCGGAGGATGAATCAACGATCATCATTCCCTTCGTATCAAGCTCTTCCCGGAAAGAATGTACTTTGACATTTCCAGTTGCGAGGATTTGTCCGAAGCTTCTTGATATCCGTTCTAAAATCTCTGACTTAGGCTCCAGTCCGCGAAGCACCTGAACATTTGGGGTTTTGAAAGCAAGCTTTGACAGCTCAAAGGCTATCTTGCCTAAGGAAGCAGTCTTTGAGCCATGGTGAGGGGTTCCCAGGAACAAAACACCAACTGTCGCAGGCAGTATTTCGTTGAAGAATGTTGTCTCGTTTCTTGATAGGCTCAAAGCATCTTTAACAACGATTCCACCCAGGCTATGGGCAATGAAAATGATAGGTACCTCTTTCTCCAAGGGTGCGCTTCTAACCATGGCTAAATCCGACAATAATGTCTCAGAATGATGAAATATGGAGGCTTTGGATGTCGAAGATAGTAATTGGTCGATTTGGACGTCGTAGCCCCATGTCAGAATGCGTGCTTGAGGAAAGCTCTTGGGAAGAAGATCACGTGGCCAGAACACTTCACGAAACAGTTTTTTAGGCAGAGTCCGCGCCTTCTTGCGAGGTGGGTCTTCAATAGCTTCGTCTATATTATTGATAATGTTTCCGTCGTTGCGATTTGTCTCGCGTAGATCCCACGGGATGTTGGTTGACCACGTGTTCTTAGGATGTCCGAACAGGCCGTGCACTAGAACGATGCTGTTTCTGGTGTTAGTACCAATGCTAGTGAAGCTTTAAATGGAGACAAAGTATTTCGAGCAATGAAACGGGATGCTGCATACTCAAAATCATGGCAGGCGCCATTAGTTGGTTGGTAAACGATTGATAGTCCAATACGTTGCACAGACATGTCGACTCGGACCGAACTAACAAGAGCGCTTGATGTTGACGATCAAACTATAGGAGAACAGACTATGGTTATTTTTCAACATTCAGGATCATTGATCTAAAATTGATGCTGAATTTGGGCCAACCGATGGACATTAGCAGCAGCTTTGATGAAGTAGCTCAGTGGCTGACTACTACAAGGGGGGCCTGAAGTATTGTTAGCTCAGCGCTAGTATTTTTGCCTGTAAACCATCTCTGTACAGAGCCGCTATGTTCAAAGAAGCTAGTTATGATTATTTGACTCGTCAGTATGGATGCAAACAGAACAAGCTTTAAGTTGACGAATCATAGCACGTTGCAGCTGTAATAAGAACTAGCTGCTACTAGCTCCAGACTAACAATACTTCAGGCCCCTCCCGTAGTAAGTGTGCACAGCCTCAAGAC
The DNA here is from genome assembly GCF_000464535.1 of Endocarpon pusillum Z07020. NCBI lineage: Eukaryota > Fungi > Ascomycota > Eurotiomycetes > Verrucariales > Verrucariaceae > Endocarpon > Endocarpon pusillum. The sequence continues at coordinate 35,359 of NW_006913530.1, forward strand.
ACATCGCGGCATGCGATTAGGGCTCAGAACAAAGTTTTGGCACAGATGTCTGCGATCGACACGATCATGGTCAGCGGCAGCTTCGATACGCACATTCTCTTAGTTTGACTGCGATAGTGCATGCGCTCCACAGATCTATGGGAAGATTTCTAACATATCGACGAAGCCGCAACCTCCAGTCTTAACCGTCTAATCACGATTACCAGGCTAAGTTCGTCCAGAACGCAAGGCATATCGATTCTTTACCGGTGAAGCCTTGACTTTGTTATTTGAGATAGAATCTCGTCCTCAAAAAGCCTACATTTCTGTTTCCTCATCATGGCAAGTCAATTCTCGGACTTTTTCGAAACCCAGAGGCCAGTCCTGATGTACCGAATCCGACATCAGCACGATTGAATCATATCTGGCTGGTCAATTGACCGTCACAGAGACCATGCAGCAGTTAGAAACAACATATCAGCAACCAACAAGCATCTTGCACCGCAGGAGAAGAAGCATGGCCGCGTTGTCGGCATGCTGAACTATCTTGCAGTGAACTTTCCAGAATTGCACCCTGCCCTGACCGATCTCCGTAAGCCATCTACTCGAACGAGGACAAAATAGGCTATGGTGGGGAGCTGCGAGGTCAGCATGATTAGGAAACCCACGACTAAAGAACTGTGTTGACACAATTTGATTGATCGCAAAACTCTGGCTGACTCTGCAGCTGGGCGCGGACTTATATTGCGTCCCTATGAGGCCAATCAGAAAGCTACTTGCACCTAAGTCATCGTCATAAGGCTGTGCAGGAGTGACTGAAATGTCCTTCGGACAGAAAAATGCATGGACTAATTTAAATCATGCACAGATATACTAGGATATGAGGTCGTCCGGCTCTTACGACCAATGGAAGTGATTATCTCTGAATCAAAACAAGTTGTGCATGTCAGGGAATCAGTTTCTGTTGATCGGCCTCTTAGATAGAGTGGAGAAGCACGTTGTTCTATCTATGAAGGAGTTGACAGCGTAGATGCGTACAGAATTCTCTGTATGATAAAGCGAAACTTGCTCTCTGAAATTGCGTTCAAAACGGATCAATGAAACACTGAGTATTCAAAGTATTCAAAACACGTTACAGCTAAGCTACATTTAGGATGCTAATACAGCAATCTTAAAGTCCTTAATCCCGCAGAATCCACCAATTTTCTGCGTATTTTGTCTTGATTCTGCCAAGTCTCTTGAACCCGCAGAATCCACACTTCGCTCGCCAGCGTTCCGTGCTCATTCTATATTACTACAAGACCTACACCTACGCTCAAGGTAGGGTATACCATCGTATGTAAAGAGTAGCCACCGCTCTGGGTAGTTAATCAGAGATCATCTTGTTCTTGGCACGTCTTCCAGTTGGAGGCAGCCACCATCGTGCGCTTTTGATGCCTTTTTTGTACGTTTTTCGCCTATTTCGCCCATCGGAGGCCGTGCCATCTATGACAGACAGGGGTCGAGATATACCCCGAAACCTGAACTGAAGGGCACGAAACTTGGCTCTCAGAATCCGGTCCCAATGGGGAGTTTAGGGCAGAATACAGTCGATGCCCAGGGTGGCTCAGGGCTGCTCAGGCTGGGAACAGCATTGCACTGCCACAGAGTGTAAGATTCGGTATGGATATCATGGTATTCTGTATTCGAAACTGACTGGGAATACATATGAATTTGAACTCAATTGGTAGTGTCTTCCTCCAATAACGTCCAACAAATATATTATGAAGTGCTCAGCGAAAAAGTCGTGAATAACCGCATGAAGTATCACACAACTTCTGTGTGATAGGTGAAAGTTAACCCCGTCTTCCAAACACATCAAATCATGTATCCCAATCAATGTTTCATCATTGGTCTTTGGGATCCGTGGCATCCTGGCCTGGATTTGCCTCCTCATAATTCAAATATTTGACCAGCCTGTAATATGCAGCTGCGAGGAGAGCTCCTAGTATGGGACCAAGCCAGTAGATCCAGTGATGGCCAGGAAAGGAGCGAGCGGCGACAGAAGGACCAAACGAGCGTGCAGGATTGAGGGAGCCACCAGTGAAGTATACTCCTGTAAATGACAATGAGTGTTAAGATAAAAGAACCTGGGTAAGGAAGACGTCAACTTACCACTCAATTCGGCAACGAAAAGACTCAGGCCAATTCCCACAGGAGCAAGGAAGGTAGCCTGATGTTTCTCAGCCGCAAGCATCAGGATAGTGAAAACGAGCAGGGCGGTGAGGAACATCTCTATAAACAATCCTCTTGCAATGCTGACACCAGGACTTAGCCTCGTAATAGTGGTCGCGACGTCTCCAGGAAACATGCACTGAACGAGCGCTGCCGCCACCATGCACCCCAGGAGCTGAGCTGGGATCAAGAAAAGACCTCTCATCCAAGGAAGCGTACCAGCCACAACCATTCCAACCACAACAGCAGGATTAAACAACCCACCACTTATTCGGTAAAAGGCCCAAGCGTTGACGGTTAAAGAAAATCCGAAGGCAAGGGCGATGAAGAGAAGGGTCTGTGGAGTCTGTAAACCTCCTGCATCTGGATTGCTCATGGATGTGACCTGAGCAGCAGACAAGGCGAACCAGAGAAACATGATGGTACCGACAAATTCTCCTGACATGGCAACAATATGGCCACGGATATCCTCCCATCGGCCGCCTTGGGATTTGTAGTCAAAAGGTGAGGGTTGATGCTGGAGATTATGACCAGGAGGGCCGCGGTTACTCTTCCTGCCATCTGTGTGGGCACCACGACGTTGGAACGTGGACAGAAGGCCACCGCTGCTCCCGCCAGCACCACCATGACCGGTGTTTCGCTGATGGTGAGAACTCTGATGTGGTGCATGGCTGCTGGTGGGTGGCTGGTAAGTTGAGGTGTTTTGAGAGTCTCCGGGGGCTTGTTGTGCTTGGATTGAGTCGTGGGTGGGATTGTAATTCTGCTGCTGCTGGCTCGGATTCAATGTCTGATATGCTCCAGCAGCTGAAGTGGCCTGATAGTATGGATCCTGAGAATTTCTAGGAGTGTTCTCGTGGCTTATGCGGTGTTGATAATTGCCAGTTTGGGCTTCGGGATCATCCTGACGACCTGAGCGGCGACGTGAATGATGTCGCTCGACAGAAGGCGGTGGAAATGTTGATGGCATGATAGCGATGGTGAGTTATATGATAGCAAGGAGAGAAATCCACATTCGTTTAGTGCAGACTCGAGTAACACGATATGGTACCAGAGAAATGGTACAGGTATAGTCAATGCAGGAGGCTACTAAGTATGGCTGGCATTGAGCAGAAAAACAGTGCTGACTATCTAGTTGGGATTGAACAGCAGGAATGGAATACTTTTTAGTTTTAAAGTACTTACATCATTCCGGCACAGTGACGATGTTGGGTGGGTGGAAAGGCTGGGTGAGTCGGGGCTCCGAGCGCAAAGAATTGCAAATACAATGATAAGATTTGGGGAGATGACGCCCATTCAACGCCCTGTTAGACGCCATGGCAATTTAACCTGGGTTAGCAAGGAGAGCGTTTAGCATTGCCGAAGACTCAGAGTACACTTGTAGCCGGCTGTCTCTTTTTCATATCAAGTACCCGAGTAAGTGGCAATGGTGGTTGAGGCGGCGTAATGGGGCCAAACTCTATGCTTACGTATCATACCAATTGAGTCTAGTGACATGCTCGCTAAGAGAGACGCCAGCTGATCACTAACCACTCAGCAATCACGCGCCACACATGCTGGCAGCCACAGTTCGCCCTAACGCCAGATCGTGAAATTGCTGAAATCCGCTTCTTCATCCCCAATCAACGTCAAGAATCGCCTGGTGCCGTGCACCACCTCGCCACATCCTTCCTGATGCTAACCAACGATGTGTTTCAGTAAGAAATGAAGGGCAGCACCATGATTGGGAGACCGGGTTGGATACCTGCTTTCGGCACCGCGCCGCCCTTCCGGAAGGACAGACGATCCTGCGAATTTCAAAGGAACCCAATCTAGCGCTTTGCCTCTGCATCGTGGCCCGCCAGATGCGCCCTTTCCTTGGCTTCCGCTTCTGACATGTCCTCGGGCGGTTTTGCTGACGCAAATGGATTATGCGAATGGTGGTGATGGCCCGCATGGTCTTTGTCCTTTTTCTTGTCGCTTGACGCTTCCTTCTTCTTTTCTTGCTTCTTGGCCGCTTCCGCCATGAGCTGCTCAAAAGCCATGTAGTCGCCTTCTTCATCCGGGTCACGTTCAGCCTATCATTGGGTTAGCTAGATTCCGTGTCTCGGTTGAGCACTCCAAAGACGCACCTTCTGATAAATTGTCCCGCTCAGTATCAAAGCATGTGCCCTTTCAGCCCTCTTCTCCACTTTTACCGTCTTATCATTCAAGATCTTGTCGCAAACGTCTCTCAATACGCCTTGGATTTCATATTTACTTCCCTTCCATGCTGCAGCAAGGATCTTTCCGGTGACTCGCTTCTCGTACTCGGCCTTTTTCTCATCTGTCCAGTCCTCGCCCCCTTTCTCTTCCATTTTGGCCATTTCTTCCATGGTCAACTGTGCATCAATGGCGGTGGAAATGGTGTTCCAGGTTTCTTTGGCAAGCGTGGTCTTATCCTTGAGTCTGCTAAAGAAGCCAGATATGCCAAGGAATTTCTGCGACTTGAGGAAAGAGCTTGCCTTTTGTATATAAGTGGTACCAATTGCGTGAAGAATCTCAAGACCAAAGGATTCCATTTTCAAGTTCTCGACTTCGAGCCTAGTCTTCTCCTCGAACGCTTTCGTCACATCTGGCCCTTTGTCCGTCTCTGTCCACACACTGATACGGTCAATCAATTTTTTGGCCAAAGTGTCGACTCGCTCGTCTCGGATCCTCCTTCGTTCTTTTTCATACGCATCCAAACGCTCCCGCTGTTCTTTGGTCAGACCGCCCTTCTTCTTCTCCTTCTTTCGGAGTTCTTTCTCTTCGGCTGTCAATCCAGCGGCATCCATACGAGCATCTTCCTCAGATTTGTCCATTATGGCTTGTTGGCCATGGTATCTTCGGGGTGTACTGGTTCCAGAGCTGGCTTGTTCGGGAGTTCTACCCCCTGTGGGCCGTGGTGGTAGATGAGGGGGCGTACTTGATGGTGCAGCTGTAGAAGCTTCGGCAGTAGCATCGGAAGCGTATGGTGGTGGAGGTTGTGCAGTTGATGGTGTAGTGGAGTTTGCCCTGGCTTCTTTTTCCTTGTCATCGTGTACCTTCAACTTCTCGTCTGCCTGGGCAGCTAGTTCTTCTTCCTGCATCTGTTCCATGGTAATATCCATAGTATGGGTCAAGTCTTTCATCAAGGAAATCTCGCCGATCAGATCAACAAAAGCATCGCCCCCAAATATCATGCTGAAGAACTCGGCTGGGTCCTCAAAGCCAGCACTCGGCATAGCTTTCTCCTTGCCGAATCTGTCATACTGTGATCGTAATTCCTTGTTCGACAGGACTTGATATGCTTCACCGATGGCTTGGAAGCGAGCGTGTGCTGACTCGTCGCCAGGGTTCTTGTCTAGGCAGTGTTAGCATGTAAATGAAAAGAAATCGACTTTCTTCCCGTAACAGACCTGGATGGGTGGTGATGGCAAGCTTGCGATACGCCTTCTTTATTTCCAACTCCGAGGCATTCGTGGGTACTCCAAGGGCATCGTAATATGTTGTGTCTACTACCTTCGCCATGACGGGCGGATCTACCCACCGTGACCGCAGTTCAGGATGGGATGTTCAAATCGTTGTCGAGGTCGGAACTGAATCAGATTTATGTGTAGGCCGGATATGCTACGTCTGGAGAGTTTGGATTTGACTGAGCAGTTTTCAAGTGAGGGCGACGTCAAAGGTCGCATTTAGGCAGACTGAGACATTGAAATCATATTTGCACTGATGCTCTCTGCAAGTGTCCGTATTCTGGATTTTAATCCTTGACGCAAGAGCACGCGGCAATGAGATTCCCCCCTAAACCCCCTTTACCCCCCCTAGTATGGATCCTGAGAATTTCTAGGAGTGTTCTCGCACCCCCCCCGGAGCCATGGCTGCGGCCTAGCTTGCGCCCCTGAACCTTCGCCCTCGTGGAACTTTTTCTTTACAGGATGCGGAGAGAGCTGATCCGTGAACATGCCACGAGTCCAGGATAAGCACAACCATGACTTGAAACAGTTCAGCCATATTAAAAGTCAATCGATGCCCTTCAACCGGAGTTCCAACTCTCTGGACCAGGAATATCCGGCATTATGGTCAAAGTCACCGATATCCTCTACTACGTGATCAATCCTCAGGAATTGCGATCAATCATCCAATGGTATGTTGCATTACTGATTGCCTACTCTACTGCTCTAATCTTACCAAGGAAGGTATGGCATCAGCCCGTACATGAGCGCGAAGAGGATAAGGAGTCAGTCTCCTCCCGAATATGCTTCGATTTTTTGGACAAGACCAGCCGCAGTTTCAGCGCGGTGATTCAAGAATTACATCCAGAACTACTCCTCCCAGTCTGTTTGTTCTACCTGACACTTCGAGGTCTCGACACCATCGAGGATGATACCTCTATTCCTGCCGAGACGAAGACACCCTTGTTGAGAGATTTCCATGATAGATTAGAGGAAGATGGCTGGTGTTTTACTGGTAATAGACCGGAGGAAAAGGACCGGGAGTTGCTTGTTCAATTCAAACATGTTGTCACAGAGTTCAAGAAGATCAAGCCTGCTTATCGGGATATCATCAAGGATATGACGGACAAAATGGGGAATGGTATGGCAGATTACATCAACAATGCTGAGTTCAACGAGGTGGGCGTGGACAAGATTGAAGATTATGAATTATACTGTCACTACGTTGCAGGACTTGTTGGTGAAGGTTTAACACGCCTGTTCGTCGAGAGTGGTTACGGTAACCCAGCGCTACTCCAAAAGCCACATCTTCACGAATCAATGGGCCGTTTCCTCCAAAAGACAAACATCATCCGGGACATCAAAGAAGACTTTGACGACAAGCGGATATTCTGGCCCCGAGAGATATGGTCAAAGCATGTGGACAAATTCGAGGATCTCCTCAAGCCAGAGTATAGAGATGCCGCGTTGAATTGCAGCTCTGAGATGGTGCTCAATGCACTCAACAACGCGGATGAATGTCTTTTTTACCTTGCTGGTTTGAAAGAACAGAGTGTATTCAACTTCTGCGCAATTCCCCAATCCATGGCCATTGCAACTCTGGCATTATGTTTCCGAAACCCCAAGATGTTCGAACGAAACATCAAAATCACCAAAGGTCAAGCATGCCAAATAATGGTGGCATCAACCCAAAACCTGAGACTGGTCTGTGAAGTCTTCCGCGACCATGTCCGACTGATTCATAAGAAGAATGTTCCGCAAGACCCCAGCTTTCTCAAGATCAGCATCGCTTGTGGCAAGATAGAGCAATTCATCGAGTCGATATTCCCTTCACAAAGACCGGAAGATGTCATCCGATCGAAGCCAGGTGATCCCAAGACGCTCAAGGCGTTGGAGAAGGAAACACAAGACAAGGAGGCAAGGCACGATATGTTGATGATGATGATGGCTATGGGGACCATGCTTCTTGTTGTGTCAGGCCTTATGGTACGTTTCCGACACCACCCCCATCAAGTCCCCATCTTCTTTGACACAATGATGTAGTTCGGTCTCGCATGGCTCTTGGGAGCTCGATTCGATCTCGCATTCGCAGGTGTCAAAAAAGGCATGCAAGATATCATGGCCGGTAATTGGCGTCCACCTCCGGGTAGCTCTGGGGCCGAAAAGCTAGCCAAGCAGTTCGACCACGACGAGATTTGAGGGTGATGAATGAGGTAATGGAGCTTGTATGGCAGTGGTATGTAAGTCAAGGGACCACCAATTGCACAATACTTTCCCCCAGTTTGGAGATGCCGATGGCAATGTTGATGTTCTCAATGCTCTTCTTTCTTTCCAAATATTGGTTGATGGAACGGAGAAATGGAATGTAAATGCCTTTCAACAATTCCATTCCTTTGACGTTCTACCACGGCGAAGATTTTGAGATGACCCTTCACGCTCTTGCTCTACCTGCCCAAAATTCCTCGAGCGACTGGATATCACGTCTTCCTATTTTACCACTTCATATCCTTTTCCATCTCCAAACTCAACAGTCTGGCAGCTAGCACGGCAAAATGTTACTCTCAATACCGGTATTCTACAATTTAATACACGCGTTCTGTTCTCCAATTTCAAATGACTATCAGATCCCGTTTCTAATTTGCCCTCTCCCCCTCGAGAAGGAAGGAGGAAAAGAGGCGAGACCCAGAAATACGAAAGCACGGATGTCAAATTACAATCCAGCTCCACCTCCATTCCCTCAGCAGGGAGTAGATACATTGGCTGCCCGATTGTGCCGAAGAAGTGCTGATATCAGTCCCTCCTTTTTCGGGAAGGAGAGTGCTCATTGGTTTCTCAGAAAAGGAAACCTGTCTGTCGCTGGCTACTGTCTTTGATTCCGTTTGCGGGATAGAGATGCAAGTGTGGCGCGGCGACCTGGTATGAGCACACATTTCACATGTATGAAGAGAAACACGAACACAGGTCTGTGGATAAGTTAGAGAGGAGCGGGTTGTGGTGTAGCTGGAAATCGAGGAGGAGAGTAGAGTAGAGCTAGTTAGGTGGTAGACAGCTTAGGATCTAGGGCTAGTGAAATAAATAATGTGGTTGTGCAGGCCTTGCTTTGATAGTCGGGCTTCGGGATTTGATTTGGCTACCCTTAGGATTGTGCGACGATGAGAGGTTCGCTTCAAAATAGGACAGCAATGTACAAAGGTCCTCTATTCGGAGCCCTAGCCCGCCGGCTAGGCATCTCTTATAGGTCGTCAGGAAATGCTGACTTGGCTGTGCGCGCGTAGCTGTATGTGTCCTCGCGCAAAAATCGAAATCGTGAATGGATTCTCTTCTCTGTTATCTCAAGGTGGGCCAGCCGTTGCGGTCTCCCGGTCTATCCCTCCTTCTCCCTCTTCCCTCTCTGTGGGGCCCAATACAGGACTTGAATGTGCCCAGCCAACCGAAGTCACCCTTCCAAGCCATTGCTCCATACTCATTGAGATACATGATCTTGTGCCCGTGGATCCCGAAACCGGAACGGGAGAATTGCTGAAAGCCAGGACGCCTTCTGGTGAATGTAAAGAAACTCCAGGACGATGCCGGTTCCATACAGAGGCTGTTTCTAGAGTAGGCACGGTGAAATGGCGTCCGATATCTGTGCAACGGATATCCACACCGCTCGATATGCGATACCATCATACATCCCTTACAATTGGTCTGAGTATGTAGTCTTCCTCTGTAAAGATTCAAGCAATATTGCCCGCCATGCCCATAAAGATAGCTTGGACTGCTAACTGCAGAGACCAGAGCCCGACCTTCTTGATCCGGCGCATACGAGCTTGATCATCAGTGACATCGCGAGCGAAGGCTTCATAAGTCTGGAAGTGCTACAAGTCAGTCGGCGAATTGTAACGGAAGCGAATGGAATTAAATCGTTCCCTTGTGACTTACCTCTGCACTTAGATCTTCCATCAAACCGCTATCGAACAAACTCCAACTACCATCAAAGTCGCTTGCTCGTTTCACGACCCGGCAGTTAATGGGAATGAAAGTCCGTCGAGAATTGATGTATCCGACAATAGGTCGAATCAAGGCATTGTTTACATAGCTGAGATCTCTAGTGAAGAGTGGAACCGCGGCCCTAACATCGTTCAGGTGGATCCTCAAGTCCATGACGAGAAAGCGTTTATCATCCTCTGTTTCTTGATCCGTCTCATTGAACGCGGACGGCTGTCGCTTTTTCTCGGTCAGGGCGGCCTCCATTCTCTCGTAGAAATCACTCATGACTTTGAGGACGCTTTCGTCGCTATCGGCTGGGAACATGATGTCTGCTACGATGTCGACGTTTCCTTCATGGATCCATGAAAATGGGCCTTGCACACCACGGTTGAGATGGTCGATATTCAAGCTGTCGACGCGAATGCGAGAATACTTTTTCCAAGGATTATTTTCATGATGGGTATCGTGCGTTGTTGCGATGTGAGAGTGGTTCTGGTGTGGATGGATGGTGAATAAGGAATTATCATAAGCGCCGTGCATTTGATTGGCAGAGAGGATATCGTAGAAAAGCCATCGTTTGCGCAGTTGAGGGAGGTCAGCGGAGAAAATGCTCACCGTGAAGGGTCGAAAGCCTTTGGGCTGATGAAGCGTAACCAGAACATCTTCCAATTTGAAAGAATCTATCTCAAAATCTCCAGGATTATGCTCATGTCTGTACGATTTTGGATCAATATATTCGCCTGTCCAATGAACATTAGTTCTATCGACAACCCCACGCATGCCTTTAACTTCGACATTCTGCAAAATTCCTTTTGAATTGAACCATTTCGCGAACGATAACGTCACGAGCACTTCGTTGATGGAAAGGTCAAACTGGGTGTAATTTGTGTCCTCGTTGGGATCAGCATTGGCCGCTGCGGCTGCAATTGCTGCGCTTTCTCGAGTTCCCTTACTTACTCCAGCTCCATCAATCTGGCCTGGTCTCCTTGAGACGAAGACGTTCTCGAACTTGATGACACCACTTCGCCATTCGGGCACAATAGCCGACTCGAAGACCACATTGATACCGGTGGACTTGGTAAGATAATTTCCCACCCATCGAGCTAGCGTCTCCTGTGCAAAGACGGTATTGATGGCAAGGATGGCCAGGGAGAAGAATGTAGTGGTACCAATTACTATCCAGAGGAGATGTCCAACAAGTATCCAGGATATGAAGCCAGTGATCTCATCAATATTGAATGGACGTACGCTGCGTATCGAGAACCACTTGAATCGTATCTTCAGTCGTGACCAAAATCCCGTTGCTGCCGAAAGTAGTTCTTCCTTTGTCGGTCTGTGAAAGTGTGGCATGTGCGGCATATGTATACGATCGATAAGATGCGGGTGGTTGTTGGGAGCTGCCGATGCGTCAGGAGGTATGAATGAAGCTTTCTGGCCTGTCTCCTTTCCCCCACCCTGCGGGCTGCTTTTGTCTTTCCTGTCAGCCTGCTGCTGAGACGCGTTGCTGAAGTGTCTCAGCCCAGGAGGTCGGATCCCCTCACCGGTTGTCTGGACAGACGACCAGGGCTGTGATGATCCTGAGGCAGGAAGTGCTGCCCATAAAATCCGGGACGCATCCTGTGGTGATTTTTTGGTAGGCGAGCGTGCTTCTGCTAGGCGAGGAACTTTCGCTTGACGCTTCGACAGCGATGGACAACTCAAAGGTAGTGGAGCTTCCGTATGGCGAAACTCATCCCGAATAGGAACATCTTTGCACTCTCTCAAAATCTGGGGTGGACGGTAATACCTCAAGATTTGAGGATCAAAGGATGCTGGTGGTCTTTGTGTGACTCGAGTTATCCGGGGAGGTATTGTAAAGTATTTTTGGATATTGAGCAGAACCCGTCCAGTGACAGGACTCGTCATGTTCGATATAGCATGGTGATGGGAATCGTGTGGGCTCAATGGCGCCTTAAAATGGTGCGGAGAAACAAATGATGTTCCTTTGTCGCGATGACGGATGATTTTCCCAAGCAAGATTTTGGAGCTCATGCATCATGTATGTACTACGGGGGAGGGCATAGATATTGTTAGGCTGACGCTAGTAAGCTTGCTCCGAAACAGCTGTTTTACAGATTATGTAATGGTCTCGATATCTCTATTTCTTTCACAAAAGAACCTCAAAAAATTTGACTGGAGAAGCGCAAACACATTTTTGCACTCATATAATCTATCTAAACTTCTCTTAAGAGTGATTCTCAGCTGGTCAGCTTTATTATTACATAAATATAGTGATACAGAGATCGCCAAGGAGTCTGATCAAAGCCAATCAGAATGTGTGGCGCTGTATCATAACCAGTCGCTACTAACACCAACCTAACAATATTTATGCCCCTTTCCCAGAAGTACTAATATCTGCACTCTTTTTTTGTTCAATTAGCAGCTGACATCTTGGTTGGGAAAAGATTGTAGTTTCCATTTTCACGAATCCAAAAAATGTTGGCGACCCTAGTCCTTAGACATACGAGACAATGGCTACTTTCACTAAGCCCGTCTAAAGGACTGAGGCAAGCCAGATCCTTCGCTTTGTGATGGGGGCAAAGCAGATGTATGCTGCTTTCTTTCTCGTTTTGGGCATCAGAAATCTCGCAATTCCACATTGAACCTTTACATGAGCGACTGATATCACCCTTTTTGCTAGACATCGTGGGGTGTATATACGGCTTTATCGTATTCTGCTATACTACTGGACAGAAATTTGCTATGGAAAAGTTACAACTCGAGGCTGTTGAAGCATCCTCTGGGTCAGGCTTCCAGCAAACTCTCAACGTTCCGTTGGTCCCGACCTCCCCATCATCTCGCACAAATCCTTGTCCGAGCAAGGAGAAGCCTACGTGGCCAAAGAGTTCCATGACCAAAGTCCGTGGTTGTCGGCCTTCTCAGCACTCCAAAGCCAACTCGAATTGGTTTTGCTGGAAATCGCCTCGGCCATAACAAGCATTTTTGTTATTGCCGCTCTGGTTGCTATTCTTTGCGTGTATAATGGTCACGCGGCGCCATCATGGCTGTATGGGATTACAGTAAGCAACTTCATAAGCTTCATTTTACGTGCCACTAGACTCTTAAATGACAGGCCAATGCGCTCGTATCTATCCTAGTGACTGCAGCGAAGAGCATGCTGCTGCTTGCTGTCGCTGAAAGCTTCAGCCAGTACAAATGGCTCTACTTTCGTGAACACAAAGCCACTTGCAAATCTGCAAATGTTCGACGCCACCAGTAGGGTCTATTGGGAGCCCTCCAGCTACCATTCATGTTCGGCGTGTAGTTAGTCCCTTCACCAAATATTCATGTGCTCTGCTGATGATTTCTTTAGATTTCTTACTCTGGTCAGCTGCGTTATCATCGTGATCTGTTTGACGCTTGATCTAAAAGCGCAGCTAGTCCTCACTTATCAGATGATGCTTATGTCTTCTCACGAGGCTTGGATTAGACAAGCGCAGACTTACAGAGGAGGATTAAATGACACTTGTTAGCAGATCCGTTCATTGATTCTCTATTCCCTTGGATAAGCTGACATCGTCAAGCTATCTTAACTATGAACGCAATACTCGCAGTTGTCTATAGTGAATTGCTTGCACCAAATACCATACAATCACTTACAACTGTCTGTGTCACCAACAATTGCACGTTCCCAGCCTTCACTTCGCCGGGATTCTGTAGCGAAAGTTGCAATATTACAGAAGCTATGATTCGAACCTGTACGATTACCAGTACGTCTACCTGCAACTACAAACTTCCGAATGAGTTTGTAAGTTTAGGCGAACGACTCACTTCCATACCAATTCAGGAAAAACTTCCTCTGGCCAGCCAATTCGCCACAACCTTCCCGATCGTGCAATAAAAGCCTTAGGTAACCTATTACATCCTTTAGGGCTCTAGAGCCGAATCCTACCCCAGAAGTGCTGCTTCAACATGTCACTTTCAGCGCCTTGTTCTCCTGTATTCAAAGTTATAACGTTAGCGTCATAGCGGACAGGACATCTTTTTTCTGTTTTAACGACCTGGCGAAGCACTAGTGACAATGATTACGTGAAAATTGAAGCATTGAATGACACTTACGTTCTGATATTCACCGTTCTATGAAAAACCTTTCCGATCCCCTTCAGATCAGAAATGACCACCCAAATCTCCAGGTTCGGTCTGACAATTCAACAAACTTGAACGACCCCTCGACTGCTTTACCTTACCTTCCAAAATTGCCCCGTTCCTCAGTACCCAGTGTATCCTTAGTGGTATTATCATTACAGCACCTACGTCGGCCCCTACAGCATTGCAAGGCGCTTCCACAAGTTTCCTTTCTATATACCCAAGATTATTAGTCCTCCAGGTGGAATCCCTGCACAATTGAGATACACTACAGTAATTAAATTGGATCTTCAATACAAATTAATTACGTCTTTGTTGCGTAGAACATATCTAGATTTTCTCAACAATGAGTAAAGCTTGGCGGACGCGTCCCTCCTCTCCTCCTTTCTTAGTTCTCAACACCAAGTTATCAATCCATATCTACTACCTATTTCGGTACTGATACGGTCACAACAGTACAGAGGGCTGTTAGGATCCCAGGGGAGTGCAAGGGCAATAGAACAGTATAAGGGTGGATGGAATGACTTATTGAGCGCAAAGAACTAGAAGAGAGAAGAGAGATCCAAATACCAAGAGGCCTTTGTGCCATAAAAGAACGTAGAACCTTCTCAGTAGCTGCCAAACAAGGCAGCTTGTCAAACAAGAGAATGATCTACTAGAGTCCTCCTGGCCCTCACAACGAGTACCCTGCTTGGCGGTTATAATAAGGGCCTGGTCTTGTACCCTTGGAATGGCCAGAACTGCCTGTACCGTACCACGGTACCATTGGTACGGTTGGTACGGTTGGGCTGTTTCCGAACGCTGGTCCTATGCGTGATCTCAGCTTTCTTCTTTATAATCTCGGTTATCCTGCAGACGAGCACGTAAAGCAGACTTGTTTGAAATCCTCCGTAGTGGCGTATATGTCCCACGGACTGGATCGGACGAGGGTGGAGGAGAGGAGCACAGGACAGGTCACGGAGATGGAGAGTGCAGCTGCGAAGGTGAAGATTAGGCTTGCGAGGCATGGGGAGTTGAGTTGGAGGTTGCTTAAGGTTCGGAGGAGGGTAAAAGGGATACTACTTAGTACATAAGGGGAAGTAAATGACCATGATAGCAGCTATGAGTTTCTGGTAAGATGATAACACACGTGGGACTCTACTCGATTACGATCCGTGAGCTTACACTTTACCTGTAACGAAGCCAAGAGGTGCCTTTTGAATCCCACTGCGTTGGTCACGATACGGAACACTGAGATGTTGAACCAAAAGGACCGCGGCCACAATTGGCCACTAACCAGTTATTTGTCTGACATATCTCTATTCAAGGCACAACTTTGAAACAGCGCCCGCACTGATCCAAGCTTCCGTAGTAGTTGCCAATCGCCTACAACGCGAATGCCCCCAAGCTTCAATCCTGAGAGTACCAGTACCGCCCCAACTAGGAAAATGCTGGACCGAGAAAGGCATTAGTAACAGACGGGTTGGCAAGCCTTGATGAGCGAAACAATGTGACTTAACGCCGAGAACACCCATACCTCAGTATTATGGATGTTTGACAGGAGTCGTTATTTTCGACCTCACATTCACAAGTAGCGCCACCGTTCAATCCTCTCAGTTCCCTCAATTATACCAATGAGGCAACGTACTACTTTCTGCAATGACAGCAATATACTCTCTACATTTTCACGGCATTGAACTGTCCATACTACTTTCAATGGGAGCGTAGTATCCAATTTATGATAGGAGTAGCAAGCTCAATCCTTTTGAGCCAATCAAGGTGATCATTGGGACTTGAAGACTAAATACCTGTTGTAAAAATCCCCACACTCACTTACGAGTACTTATCAAACACGGCGGCGCTGTTGTGTGGACGAGTCAGACCAAAATCCAGTGTGCGTCAACCAACAACTTCACGCCTATCTCCAGCGTGAACAGACTGAAGAAGACAGCGTCTTCCCTGTCGGACATCCATAACCCTGCTGAAAATTGGTGGAGACCTCACGATGCCTGCGCCTACAGCCCTTCAGCGGCGGCCAGAGGAACTTATACAAGACATTGCAGAGACGGTACCTCTACCAGAAGATGACGACCTGCTCATAACAACAAACTCGTTCACTTCGCTCCCCACCGAGAACCCTACTTCACCATCATCAAATCCCTTACCATCCGCCAACCCGCCCACAACCGACACAGAAATGACCACCATCGACCCAGAAGGCCGACCCCTCTTCCCCGCCTCCACCGACACCCCAACCATCCACCGGATCCAACAACGCAAAATCCCCATCCCACCGCACCGCATGACACCGCTCAGATCCTCCTGGCCCAAGATCTACCCACCCCTAGTCGAGCACCTGAACCTGCAAGTACGCATGAACACCAAATCGCGCGCCGTCGAGCTCCGTACCTCGCGACACACCACGCACGCCGACGCGCTGCAAAAAGGCGAAGACTTCCTCAAAGCCTTCACCCTCGGCTTCGACGTCGACGACGCCATCGCCCTGCTCCGTCTCGACGATCTCTACATCGAGACCTTTGAGATCAAGGATGTCAAAACGCTTCAGGGCGAGCACCTAGGGAGGGCGATTGGCCGCATAGCGGGCAAGGACGGAAAGACCAAGTTTGCGATCGAGAATACGTCGCGCACGCGGGTGGTGTTGGCGGATAGTAAGATTCATATTCTGGGTGGGTTTGGGAATATCAGGATTGCGAGGGAGGCGATTGTTAGTTTGATTTTGGGGAAGCCACCTGGGAAGGTGTACGGCAATTTAAGGGGAGTGGCCGGGAGGATGAAGGAGAGATTTTAATTGAAGATTGTGCTTCACACGGAACATGAAAAGCTGGTTGTAGGGAGTGAGATTATACGTAGTAGAGGCATAGCACTGGCGCTTGGATTGTGATGATGCGAGAGGAGCAATGATGCATAGATCTACAGGGGATGATACCAAGTCCGAATTGTCGGGCAGAACAGACTCTATTCGACGCCTGCTAAACCGCTAGAAAACATGCTTTACCATGTCCCAATTCTCCTGCTCAATCCCTCTTTAACGGCTCAAATATCTCCTGAACACCCTCCTTGGTAATGATCATCATCTGCAGCCCATCACCAACCTCAATGTGTCTCTCCACCGCGCTCGTAAAAGCATCCCTAACCAGCCCTTGCACCGTATCCTGACTCAAATCCGTCAATTGACGTTGCTGCAGCGCATGGCCCTCCCCGCTTCCCGGTACATGCTGATTCTTGTAATTGACCTGATTGTCCAAGAACGGCATGATAAGGCTCGCCGCCGCGCCCGCCGCCCTGCACTGCTCCCGCTCATAGCTCCCCACAGGATCGTACGAGTACAGCGCCCCTTTGCCATCCTCGTCCATGCCCCCCAAAATCGCATGCACGTAGTACGGGAAGAAACGCTTCGAATAGAGAATCGTGCTCAGCCTCTGCGCGCACGCTTTCACAGACATCGCCTTGCCGTGCTGGTATCGGTACATCTTCACGATTGTGTCGAGGCGTTCTTTCAGGGCGTTGCCGTCGGCGGCGAAGCCTACTACGGACAGGACGATGCGCGAGGATGGGTCATCGGCTCCTATGCGAAAGACTTTTGGTGCGTGTCGGGTATTGATGTTGTAGCCGGAGGTGGAGCGAGTGTCGCCGGCGAGGATGGCGAAGGTTGAGCCTGTTATGCCAAGGGTAGATCCGCCGTTGTCGGTGTAGCTGTGGCAGAGAAGTTTAGTTGAGAGCTATATGAGTAACGCGGAACAGAAATCGAGGTTGAGGTTGAGGTTTGTGCTTACGGATAGAAGGCATGCTGTCTTGGACCGGATGAGTGAGAGGTAGGGTTTGGAATTGACTTTGAGAATGAGTAGCCAAGTGCATCTGAGTGAGCCGCTGTATCGCTCATGAGAGAAGCCATGGTGAGATGAGAGGTCGGAGGTTATTTATGAGTCCAACGCAGGGTAGAAGGTGTTAAAGGTCAAGTTGAACAGAAATGCATCATTGAAGTCGAAGCTTGATGCAACGCGTGCCAGATTTGGAGCCTGAGCATTTTGCCAAGCCAACATCTTTAGCCGGTCGAGCGGTCGAGCATGACCTGAGGCCTTCAAAGTTACTCACACCACCGTCGAGTCCGAGGCGTGATTGTTGCTGTCAGTCGGTGCCTTCGAAACTGACTAGACTTTGCAGGATGAGTGCGCTTGTTGGCTACGAGACTAGCAGCGAAGAAGAAGAAGAAGAAGAAGAAGAAGAAACAGCTACCGCTGCTCCCAAGGCAGCTTCTACAGTAGAAACGTCTGCTGCGCCGACTAGCACGACCATTGAGAGCAATCTTTCAAATGGTACGGACGTGAATACTTCAGCGGCCCGTGTCTCTGAACCGGCTACTGTTGGACCCCTTCTTGGACCGAGTGCTCCTCTAAATGGTGACATGATCAATGCAGAATCACCGACACAGGCATTCGAGGATATGTCGGAGCGTGATACTATTCGACATCTGACTCAAGCTTCTATACCTATGACCTCGATACCTCCTTCACCGCCTGGCTCGCCTGATCCAGCAGCGAATGCAAAGTTCGCTCGCTTCCTAGGATTGAAGGCTAAAGGTGTGCATTTCAATGAAGACCTCGCCAAGAAATCAAGTTTTCTCAATCCTGCCTTGCTGGCTGCCATGATGGCTCGTGCCGGTATCGACGAGGCAGATCAATACAACACTTCTCTGCCGCTCGACCTGTGGAGTCCAAAGGGTTTCCCGGAGTGGGCTTACAAGGAGGAACTTCATAAGGCTCAGCAGGCAATCAGGGACAAGGAAGTGGCAGAAAAGAAGGCTTTGTCTGCTGCTGGCAAACGCGCGATTGAATTTGCCCCGTCCGGTGGGAACTCTGGTGATTCCAGCAGCAGATCCACCCCCAGCTACCAGAAGAAGCGAAGAAGACCTTGAACATGCACAGCGTTATCGGGGTGCAGGAAAAGGGTCTTGTTCAAATCTGTCTTTTTCTCGCCCAAGGACCAGGAAATTGGATGATGAGTTGGAGCAAAACGCTCATGCACCGTTTAATATCGTGATGCAGGAGAAATTTCGCTCCGGCAGGTGACTAAGATAACGGGTAAGTCAACTGGTAGATAAGCAGCATGTCAAGCAGGCAGAAGAGCCGTTGAGGCCGAAGACAATATGCAGACGGAACCGCAAAGCATCAGTTGACATGTCCTCTTAGGAATGGCACAGTGCAGGCGTAAATTACATTCACATCAATCGAACAAGCATGCTGCATTCACTTGCCAAAGTCAAGAGGTCTTCCATCTCCAAGCATCAAATTTAACCGGAATTCGCACGCATTCTCGGCGGTAGGCCCGCCTGTAATATTTGTCGCAAACGAACACCAACGTCTACTGAGCCCATTCCCATCAAAACAACGTAGCTAGAGGAAAAGATGCCGGATACAGACAAGCTCAGGAATGAAACATCATCTACAGGCTTCTTGCTCTTCTGACTCGATCAGGCATTCACTGAAACCTTCATGGATCCCAGTGTGTGCATAACTAGCAGGACCCCTCAATCGAATCAGAGCACGGATTGCTGCGGACAAAGTTGATAAGCGCGGGTGATGGGATCTGGTCTGACGCCAACTGACTGGTTCTACGCAGTCATTGGTTTCTTTTGGTAGAGCTGGGAGAGTGGGTCGAGGTGGTAAGGGGGGTAACTGGCCCCCTTTGAGGGTACCTGCAGCTGCAAGTTATTGGTTTGGGGTCTCAACTCCAGAAGTCTGATCTGCACCCAGGAGTGATTTAACTATGGTGGGTTTAACTTTTACGGTTATGCGCCAGAACTGATGTCCCTGCAAGCTGCACGGTGGAAAGTGTTCGAGGACTATCTAAGCTTGTCACTAGCCCATGATGCTTTTGGTGCGGAGGGCATCATCCCTCTCACCTGTAGTGACTCCAGTCAAAAAGGTAGGATGCGAAGGTGGAGAGATGATGGAGAATCTGATAGATGGCTCAATCGTTGTACCAGCTGCGCTGACACTGTTCCACCTTTGAATCCGAATCTGATGTGTGGAGGGCCCATAAAATTAAATTCCTTAACTAGACCCTTATTATTATGTCAGCCGTGGCGCTTCTATTCCCCATCAATACGGAGCATAGGCCCAAGGAAGCAGTCTTTCCGCAGATGAAGGCCCAGCATATCTTGGGTCATCCTGATCAAATACTAGCATATGGCTTTAAACGCTAGACGTAGGTTAAAGTGGTGGTCATGAACAATGGACATGTAGGTGTTGTGGGTCAGGGAGCGGAGGGACCTCGGGAGCTACCTCGTACTCTGATCTGCCTGACAAAGCCTCCAAGGCGTCGATTGCAACCTTGTGGAGGATTTCGCTCGCTCAGATGTCTGCTGTTACTATGCACGACTGCCAGCCCTATTTAACCTCAACAGTGGTGAATGCACGGAATCTCTGAGCAACGTACCCTGAAGTTGAGCAGTTACATCCGACTGTTATGAGCCCGAAGCGCTCAGCTCACCTGCAGCTGCATCTTGATATAGCCACCGACAGGGATACGACAAAAGGCTCTCAAGCAGGATCAGGCGTCAGAGACCATTTTGCTCCTTTTAACGGGGAGCGTACGACTTCAGATACCAGACAGCCGCTGTCTTTGATGCGATCAAACACCGCTCTTACACCCGCCAAGCACGTCGTCGCCTGAGCGCCGTTTCATCACCGTCAGGCACTTTGGCCCCAATGGAAAGAGGCGGGCGACCTCATGAAGTGCTTCATCTACCCAGACGTAATCCGACGCCATTGCAATCTCCATTGAGCAATACACTCATACCACGCGACTTCCTCAGCCAGCGCTCAGGGGCGCAAGACTTAGACATACCGGGAGCAGATACTACACCTAATAATCTGCCTCCTGGTCTCCCATCGACAGCGTCACCGGATGCCGGTCATTTCTCCCTCACTTTCCCCTTCGCGACCATGCCTTCGATAGCCAATCCACATTCACCCCGACCTCTTCATCACAAGGAGAACGGCGATCAGCTTCCGCAGGGACAACGAGAGCCCAATGCCAATAGCAGGAAGAGCGGATCTGCGAAGAAGGAGGGGTCTAAAAGAACACCAACTGAGGATTGTACCACTTTGAGGAAGGTCTCCAGCCCAGGCGTGCCCTG
This sequence comes from Endocarpon pusillum Z07020, assembly GCF_000464535.1. Taxonomy (NCBI): domain Eukaryota; kingdom Fungi; phylum Ascomycota; class Eurotiomycetes; order Verrucariales; family Verrucariaceae; genus Endocarpon; species Endocarpon pusillum. The sequence continues at coordinate 56,215 of NW_006913530.1, forward strand.
CAATGCTGTCAACCAACCTCACCCCTCTCCACCCGCTTCGCCCAGATCGACGAATTCCATGGAAAAGGAAGACCATAAGATCGACAGAGTGTCTCTTCCCAGAAACTCGTCGATAGAATCAGCACATTCTTCGACTTCTTCCTCAGCTGAGCACTCGCACAAATCCTCCAATGACACTACTCATACAGAATCCCCAGAGATTCAACATCTTATTTCCGCCGCAGGCTCCGCTGAGAACCTGATCTCACACCTTCTGAAAGACAAGCAGCACGCAGCGTCGCAAAACGCCCAATTGTGGAAATTGGTTGACAAGCAACGCTCATTGCTGATGGGGCTAAATCAGGACCTCGAACGTGCCATAAGAGATAAAGAAAAATATCGCAAGAAGTTGAAGGATTTACAGACGCAGGCTGCTGCGCCGCATTCGTCCGGACTGACTACACCAGAGCAGTCCCAAAATGTAGGTGGCAAGGTAAAAACTGGACAACAGGCTCCCACGAAGGAAGATAATACTTCACTAGCTCAGGCTCCAGTCTGCACTCCAAAGGACAGGGCCATCAACAGCCTCAACAGCTCTCCTTTAGATCTTACCATGATGCCATCACCACTTCACCTCCTTCAAGGTCAACAGAAGCTTCAAGTCACTGAGGCGATGGGAAAAAGTGAAGTCAAAGACAAGCAGCAAATGCCCACATTGGCCTCAATTCAAGTTTCGAACAAAGCCTCAGTCGCGCCCAATGACTATCAGTCATCGAGTGAAAGTCATCATCAACCAGTACAGGCGAGCTTTTTGAAGTCCCCGTCACCCACACAAGCACAGAGTACAAAACAAAATACGGACCCTACTTCAACCTCCATGGGTGCGAGCCCTGCGACAGAAAGAGCAGAAAAGAATCTTCATCCCACGAGGAAACCCCCACCGGCTCCACTGAATCTCAATCAAGCTAAGCCAAAGAACCATCTCCTGCAGGACTTTGCGTCTATTGATCATTTACATTCCGATCATGAGCCGTCACAGCACATACAAGAAGTTCCCCTTTCTCAGAGAGGGCGCCGCAAGACTAGAGAAGAGGATGACCGCGATCGTGAGATGGCAGCACAACAAGAAGAAGCTGCCCGGAGCCGCTCAAGTAAATCCAGTAAATCAGGGAAGAAAAAATCCAAGCAAGAATCGAACACTGAAGCACAAACGACAGTGGCTCCTGTTATACCGCCCAGTGTAACATCGCCGACTCCAAGGCAAGTTGCCATCCCACCTCCATCTGAGGCTGCACTCAATGGTCCATCCCTTCCAAGTTCCATCGCTGCGGTTCTATCACCGAATTCGCTCGGCGCTGCGCCGACTGCACCTGTTGTCGAACGTACACTCACTGTTCCTCCGATGAGCCCTGGCTTGCCCGTCAGCCCTCGACCGATCGACAGGCCGCCTGGGTCACCAATGCCTCGATTGCCTAGGGAGGGATCTGGTATCCCGTTATCTCCACCCCTGTCTCCAAGAGGTGCAGCGCCCATCCTCCCACTCTCTCCTCGATTTCCGGGATCCGCTATTCCACCGTCGGCTGCTCCCGTTGCAATTTCATCTCCGCCCCCTTCTCAGGAATCATTTTCCCAACCGAGCTCACCGAGGATTCAAGAACTGCCCCGTCCGACCGTGAACACAAGTGCTGCCAACGATAGAGTTGAAAGTAGAGAATCTCCTGTCAGCTCGTTCCATGGCGTACACATCGACCGAAGCTTGATGGATCCTGCTTTTCCAAAGCTGCTGTTGCCTCCAAGAGCGCTCTCGTCTATCATAGTAAGGGTTTCTTCGTCTCGGCTGCGCCCCAAAAGGCAAAGTTACCTTGTTCTCAAGTCGAACGATGAAGATCCTGTCTTCACTTTGTCCATCTTCTCGCGTTCGGAAGGCCGAGAGTTGTGGCGTGTGGAAAAGGTCATAATGGCTTTGCCACAACTGGATTCGCAGATGAAAAGTGTGTCGAAGTTCGCTACAAAATTGCCAGAACGAAAGCTCTTCAGTGGGCACTCTCCTGCGATAATCGATGCTCGTAGAACTGCGCTCAACCATTACATTGAAGAACTACTAGAGGCGGCAGTTGATGAACGATCCGCCCTTGTTGTCTGCCAGTTCTTGTCCAACGATGTTATTGAGGCCCGTGACGATGAGACCAGTCTTCTCACTCCATCGCAGCGCAATAAGCCGGTACTAGCTTTGGGAGCAGAAGGACGACCTGTGAAGGAAGGCTACCTCACCAAGCGGGGAAAGAACTTTGGCGGATGGAAGGTCAGATATTTCATACTCCATGGTGCTGAATTGAAATACTTTGAAGCACCAGGAGGAACTCATCTTGGTACCATCAAACTGCAAAATGCTCAGATCGGAAAGCAGACTCAATCGCCATCACCATCGCGGACAGACGATGACGTTGAAAATCAATATAGACACGCATTCCTGGTCCTCGAACCAAAGCGAAAAGACTCGTCAAGTTTGGTCAGGCATGTTCTATGTGCTGAGAGTGACGAAGAGAGGGATGAGTGGGTACTGGTTCTGATGCAGCATTGCGACAACCAGTCAGACGACGAAAAGAATAAGCAGCCAGTCTCGAGGCGTGCTGAGGACGGCAAGAATCACATCACAGGCTTTGAAGCCAAGGTCAAGCAGTATTCCGAAATTCAAAATGCAGCACCCCATGACGCCCAGACAACCGTACGGCCTACCACGGATGAACTTAAAGTAATAGGCTATGAGCAAGTGACTGCTGGCACGGCACCAACCATCGGTGTTCAGCACACCAAGCGTCGCCAAGAAACAACTCCCTCTCCTGCCAGCGGCTCCTCTGCCCCAAGTGTCGAAACCAGTTCTGCTCACGATCAGCAGGCGGCTTCCCAGTCTTCGAAATCTATCTCCGGACCAACCAACGGCGGTGTCATCCAAGATGCAGGATCATGGGGCAACAAACCTCCACCACAAACCAATGTTAAAGACAAAAAGCGCAGCATGTGGGGTTTCCGCCAGCGTGGTGGATCAGACAGCGTGCAGACTATCCAGCCACTTCCGAATTGTGGAGCGTTCAATCTTTCGCAAACCCAGTACGGACCTATCCGAGCAGTGTTTGGCCTGCCTCTGACAGAAGCTGTTGAGTTGTGTCCGCCTCGAGGAGTGAATGTGACCCTGCCTGCGGTGGTATACAGGTGCATAGAATATCTTCAGGCCAAGGATGCTGCAAGTGAGGAAGGGATTTTCCGGCTTAGTGGCTCCAACATCGTCATCAAGGCCCTCCGCGAGCGCTTCAATACCGAAGGAGACGTCAATTTCATTGCAGACGACCAGTATTACGACGTCCACGCTGTGGCCTCTCTATTCAAGTCATACCTACGAGAGCTACCCACCACTGTTCTCACCAAAGAACTGCACCTAGATTTCTTGCATGTTTTAGAGCTCGACGAGAAAAGCAAGAAGATTGCTGCGTTCAATGTTCTGGTTCACAGACTGCCTCAGGTTAATCTCGCATTGCTAAGAGCACTGTCTCAATATCTCATTCAGGTTGTTAACAATGCCGACAAGAACAAGATGAATGTCCGAAATATGGGTATCGTGTTCTCACCGACGCTCAACATTCCTGCTCCTGTTTTTTCCATGTTCCTGACAGACTTCGAGGCTATCTTTGGCAGCGAGCCTGCAGAAAGGGCGCCGGCACCTGCGCCAGAGCAAACCAAGACCATAGAGTTCTTAGTCCCGAATCAGCTGACCCCCGAGGACATCCGTTCGCCTCGCCATCAGATATTCACAGACCTGCCAACTCCTGCTTACAATCAGACTACATTTTCAGAAGGACCGCCTCCTGCTCAGTTCCCGATGCAGCAGCCCTCAATGAACTCGAATCCCCCCAACGCCAGCGTTGCACAGAATACTGGGTTTATTCCAATGCAACCCTCGTACGAGACGAAAACATATGTTCCTGATCCACAAGCGCTCACGCAGCCTCAACAGCGATATTCAATGGTACCTCCACTTGCTCAGCGAGCTGAGTACGGGTCGATGAATATGATGCTGGCTCCATCCAATGCTGCCACGCTGAAGGCTAAGAGACGAGAAAGCTCGATGCTGTTCATGGGCATGGGTCACCGGAAAAGCTCAGTTCCGAAACTGAGAGACGATTCTGGTATGTCATCTTTACCCTAATATTTATTTCACGTCCCCACTGACTGCTATTAGCAACTGGACTCGTGCCTAACAACAACTTTGAATAACATTTGCAACTTGAAGATGACTGAATTTCCTCTTTCGTCTTACCGACACATCTACTTCCACCATGTATTCCTTCATACAAGACACTGTGAAGAACGAGGCTGGTACGCTCAGTCACACGTGCCTACGCTCAAGCTTCATCAACTCTGGGGCCAGGTCGGGCGGGACCCGAGGAAGCCTTATCACCTTGCGCGCTGCTTTTCGAATCGATCGCTCAATACCCCTCTGTTTTCACCTCGATATTATGCAAGGAGTTTTGAACCCGCCCTGAGGGATTGTGTCAGGGTCTTTTGGCACGTGATAGATGAGTGCCAGATCACCACAGCAGAGGCTAGAAGGCGTGCTATGAAAAAATTGAAGGAACGGTGGAAGCAGAATCTCATGTTGGGAAGATGAGCTGTGTGAATTGATCACGACACTGTGGCATCTATCAGCAGCTTCTTGCATACATTGGAGTATCAAGGCAACAGTCAAGATATAGACTTATCCACCCAAGCCTAAAGTGTCACATATAGCATTCGTGATCCAGACAAGAATGCGTACAACCTAGCAGATATCAAGTGTCCCTGTAGAGCCTCTAATTACCGGGAATATGACTTTGGGGTCCAAAGGTCCAAAAATGCTTCGGCTAACTACTAAGTTAGCTTAGTAGTCCGACTCCACCACCACCACCACCACCTCCACCCTCCACCTCCAACTACACGCCGCAGGAAACCCTGCGCGCGTTTCCTCTATTGCACCAATTTCCCGCTTGTGTCCACTGCATCAGAAGTCAGATTGCAGAACCTTCAACCCTACACTCACTTTGGCTTTGGGGTTCATAACAGCAGCGATTTACTGAGCTGTCGGTCATCGTCCACCCTCACACACTTAACCCTGCATACAGGGTAAAATCGTCAATGAGCTGGCAGCATCTAATCTTAACATATGTCCACCAACACGCCCACTTTCTGGAAGCCGAGACAAGAATCTGCCTCCCGATGGTAGACCACTGCGTTACATCCTAGAAACTATCACTCCATCACCAATATGCTGCATCGCACTCCGATTAGCGACTCCAAAGACGTTATCGGTGTGATACCTGCAAATCACGTTCGCAAAATCAGTCGATCCGATGCTAATCCTATCAATAAGCCTAGGACGCATCACGCTCCTTCAACTACCGAAATGACTTTCGAAGATCAGAGTAACGTTACCTCAACGACACAAAAGCTGAGTGTCAGAATCAGAGCTGCATGCTACGCGCAAGATAATGGTGGCTCGAAAACATTGGAGAGGGATGTTGTGCGTCTCAAATCTAGCGGAGGCAGGATGAGTTGCCAAAGACACAAGAAGGGACTTGAAGATCTACCCCTCGAGATTCAGGGCCTCATATTAGACTATTTGTTTGGCGACATACACTCGGTGACCTCTGCGGCAACCTCTTTGCAATCTGGCGTCAACCGTCTATCATCAGCAATGAGACATCCGAGACGGAAAGCATTGACAGACGTGGCACTTGTATCACCCACATGGCGTGAACTGGTGCAGGAAAGGATTTACCGACATAGTAAGTTCCACTGACAAGACCTAGCAGACCCGTGAAATAACCGCCTCGCCAGTCAAGATCAAAGGAAATCGCACTGGTCTAGCAGAGTCCACGGAATGGTTCTCCGAGAATTTTCAGCTGACAAAACATGTTCGTCATATTGAGTTCTGGGTGCCTGTATGGGCAGACAAACCCCCTGATTATGAGAAAAGCCGAATTATGGATGCTTCCATCGGCGCTGCACCAACGCTGTCTCTCACCTGGCAACATGATCATGACCCTAGCCTATCAAATTCCGCTGCTCTAGACATCTACGACCAATCCAGCCAACTGATATGTCATACGGCTGATGACCAATATCCTTTTACCTACTCATTCAGCAATGGTTCGACTTCGGCAACTCTCTCTGAGATCTTCTCGCACATTGCCTGCTTTTTCTCGCAAGCACGGATCTTCACCTTGGAGGGAGGCCATTGCAAGAAATCGAACATGATCCGTCAATTTCCCGCAGCTTTGTTTCCAACTCCAGGGCGCAGACTGGATCTGCTGCCAAATATCAGGACGTTCTCTATGAGAGGTGCTTGGAACATCATGCGGGAGTATGATCATTGGAAGGTGATTGAGATGGCTTTACCTGGACTTCACGAGTGGCATTGCAGCTATGCCAAACCCAGAGCTGAAGCCTACAGTACGATCAATCTGATCTTAAGCCAACTACCGACCAAACTCAGGCATGTGAATATCAGTCTTGATGGCTTCTACTGCAAGGACGGTGTAGAGGGAAATGCAACCCTGGGTTCTTCTCCCCAAACCAAGTCTGCAACCCACCACCTATGTGAGAGACTAGGCAGAATCGCACCCCAATTGGAAAGCCTGAACTTCACAGGTAGGATCTGCGACTGCTTCTTCCGCACTGCAACGGAAGTTGCTCTCACGAGAAAAGAAGCAAGCCAGCTACGTGCTGTGGATATCGTGGTCAAATCCTGCTGTCGCCCTGTCCTCGTCAAGAAGAAGCAAAATCCTAGCGCTGAAGAGGACAAAGAAGGGCCACTCATCGATACCGAAGACGAGGCCGATGACAACGAAGAAGGTACAAAAGAAGACGATGACATAGCAGTCGTTCCGGCAGTATCTCCCACTATCTCCTCTTCTACCAACAAGAACGTCCTCACTCCTCCAACCGCCGAAACACCCACCTCATCACTCAATCCCACCCCCACCCCAAGCCCTCAAAACCAACACCTCTACATCTCCACCATAACCGGGTCAATCACCCATCTCCCCTTCATCCTCTCCTTCGAACGCCTCATCCTCTCCGCCGTCAAATCCCTAGACCTCTCCTCCTTCCCATCTTTATCCCGTATCCGCATCCGCTTCATCGATCTCGATTCTGCTTGTCCGCTGCTGAATCCGTATTTCATGTTCGATGATGGGTCGTCGTCATCATCTTCTGGTGGGGGAGGAGGGAGGTGTAGTGGAGTGTGGAACGAGGAGATCTTGGAGGCGTTGAGGTTGAGCCGGCCGGGGACGAGGTGGTTGGAGGATCTGGGCGAGATTGGGGATGGGGATGTGGATGGGGACGGAGAGGGGGAGGAGGAGATCCGTGCTGAGAAGGAAAGCGGCTCGAGGCGCCAGCTTGGTGGAGGTGGAGGTGCGGGTGCCGTTGCCGTTGCCGTTGGAGTTGGCGTGATCAGAAAGAAACCCAGAGCAATCAGATCGAGCGCTTACCGCGTCTTGGCCGCGGATGCAAGATGAATGGGTCGCTCTCTATGGTCTACCTCTCTCTTTCTTTGCCATCCGTGCCTTGGTCAAATTGGGAAATATAGAACAGTTAAGACGATTGTTTATCTTCTTGGGCCGTTGAAGAGCCAGCGGGGACACGAAGTCCTTGCTTGCTTGTTTGCTTGTTTGGCGACTCCGTCAGGCCACCTTTGCTAGGCACTGGCAGTTCCAATGCAAGGCTGGGCTTGACCCAACATGTTGCTAAAGAGCAATGGACAGTGAAGGATGATTGGACGGCGATAGAGTCGGCGGAGACGATCCCCTGGAATAGGAAAGACTCATGAACAGGCTCGCAGACTGCTCTGACGGCGGATATGACACCCTGTGTACTGATATTTACCAAATCTGAAATGCATACAGAGGCCGTCCGGAGGTCATGCAGATTAGAAGCACCAACACTGCTACCTACACAGCCACAGCAAACAATGAAGCGATCTAGTAGCATGCGAAGCAATATATGTTCTTGGACGAACAGACAAGAAGCACAGAGACGCTTGTGTGATACTCCTCCAGATAGGAATCCACGGAACAGCATGGGGCGGCATAGTAGGGATTAACCAGCAATGCCTCTGACTAGGTGAGAAAACTATATTATTTCAGACGCTATTTTCTTCAAATGACGCTCAAATTATGGCTAAATTGTGGTCATTTGAACCTCCTGACCATGCTTAAAATAATACAACGTCTGCTAAAGGGTTAAGGACCGATGCGACCAATACCACGTCATTTTCAGAGCCCTTCTCCTGCTAAGTTAAGTGCCCCCCCCCCCAAAAAGGCTTCTGGGCAGGGCTAAACATCAACACCCTCTCACCCTCTCACTCTCACTGCATCTCTCACCTTTCCCTGCACGACTGATTCTGTTCACACTTCCGCTACTATTTTTGGACGATCGGAATCTTGGCGGCAGCCAGACCCAGGCGGCGATATCTGTGCCATCAATCCGATGAAAAGCTTCAAATGAGGAGCTCCCAAAAAGCCATCCGGAACTGACCCTGAAGTAGTATCCACCAAAAGTGATGCATGATAGCGTGATGTCTCCGGTAAGAGAGAGTGTGTGTGTGGAAGAAGCACTCGTTCGCGGTTTGAATTCTCTTTCACCGAGCACAAACCAACGAAGGAGCTCGATCACGCAATTTAGCGTCACGATTGCTGTATGCCAGCGGTGAGATGACTGCGTAGCACTGCCATATCGCTCTGACTTGTATTTATTTGGTCGGTTGTGCTTGTTCAAAGAGTCTACAGATCTCTAAAACCATCTGACCAATCTAACATATCTAGCCAGTAGCAAGAGACGTGGAGGATATTATCCATCGGGACAGAATGTCCGCGGCTGTATTGACTACCAATCAAGACCTGTCAAAGAGAGGGATCTCTACCTACGATGATCGTGATACCTTTCTCTCACGCCGAATAATCGCATCGCCGTATCTCGAAGAAAGTCATCTCCTCGATTTGACCACATTGGATGATCAGAGTCGTCTGCTAGCATTGGCCTTGAGTGATCTTACAACAGCGACAAGGGATTATGCTATCGCTGCATATGAAAAGGCAATTGACCTGGAAGGTCTCATGTCATCATTGAGAACGTTGGTGATAGCCGAAGGGTCCAGATGGACAGAGCAAAGCTTCTACGTGGTTGAATTTCGGTCCACACTTAAAGCAGGAATCGATCGGGATCTTCTTTTCACGCTCGACCAGAAATCTCACGAGGAGGCGACCCAAAGCGGAGGACTGCTGAAGTACTGGTATGGAGAGCCGGATGCTGAGCGAAGGAATCTAGCAACCTGTAGAATGATCATGATCCATCCGCTCTCGAATAACGTGCTGACCTGACCCAGGCTTCTGGAGGAACAAAGACGACGCCATCAAAGGTGGATCGGGGCCCTGGCACAAGAAGGCGCGAGCCATAGTACCGCAAATATATCAGCATATCAAGGTCACCGGTCTTTTGCTGACGATCAAAGATGACGTGTTGGGGTGGACTCTCGAGACCGCTGTCTGAAGCGAGGCGAGCTGGTGTCTGGCACCGACGACTTGCATCTGATCAGGGTCTTCGAGCCAGCGATGTGGGCCGAGGGGGTGGCTGCTGTTGCGGCGTCGAGCCAGGCAATCTGGCGGTCTTCCTTACTCGGGAAGCTGTGCCCTTCTTTTTCAAAAATAGATCGCATCCAGGCTCAAATAGACTAGCCTAGAGATTGATAGATCCGTCATTTCGAAGACAGTGTATCGTTTCTTCTTTTGGCCGTCCCAGCGCCTGCCACATTGCTAGGTAGACTCTCCAGCATGCATAGCTATTCGTCTGCCATGGCTTGGCTTCATAGCTCGCCAACGGCCCGCATTCTGCTAACTGGTTCGTATCAGATGCGGCCGAGTGAAGAATACTACGTAGGCGGTGACTAATACTGTACGGATTAGTTAGAGGGGACAATAGACTATGGACAGCGGTGCCATGACCCTCAACCCTCCATCATCACAATTTCTAACTCTCAATCCCCCCACAACCATACTTGTATCGCACCTCGGCTCAGCACTGGGAGTGGTGATCATGTAGCGAGTCTCTTCTCATGCATTATTCTCTAGTGAATGGCTTTAGTGTTTGGGAAGGTGACCTGGGCGATCAGCTTGGTGAAAGGCTCTATGGATGGAATAACTGAGCTTTATGTGATGGACTTCCGGTGGTGGTCCACAGGTAAGATATTCTGGAAGGTATCCTTACTTGACTGAGGTTTGACAAGGGGACCTTACTATCCCATCCTTTGATGTGCGCGATCAATCACATAGCAGAAAAATCGTGGGATGCTGCCACAGGCCATAAGTTGTTGGATGACTATCAAAGCCTAGAATCACTGATTCTATACTTGATGAACGATGTCTATCAGTACTGGTGTTTCGAGGGAATCTCTCACAATTGATCGCTTTCTGCTCTAATCCGTCCCTAGACTGCCTTTCCGTTCTTCTACATCGCCGATAGGGGAACCTCTTATCATCAAGTCATTGAAGATATCGCGGGTCATATATTACCTTGAAATCACACCACATGGGAAGTTTAATTAGCAGCCTTTTCGAACACTGCATCATCCAGTGTCTGGTTCCACACGCTAATCTTTGATCTTTGCGGTCTCCTTCTCGCTGACCGACAGCCGTTCGACAACCATCTGCGTCAGTTGTGCTACGGTCGTTCCATTCTCCAGGAGGGTCTGAAACGGCAAATCGATATTGAGAGTATGGAACAGCAACATGCGGAACTCGGCTGCTAGCATTGAGTCCATACCAAATTCACTTAGGCCTGTCTGCGCCCCTAACTGCTCCGGTTGCAGTAAAAGAAGGTGACGAAGCCTGTGCCCTAAGACTTCTTGTACGGCATCTGACAGCGCCTCTAACGGTGCAGTCCCCTCCTGATGGTCTCGTGCAGCTAGCGCATCAGTAATAGATCTGGGTATTGGGCTGTGGCCGTTACCCCTCTTACCAGCGGGATTGGCCGCCACACTGCTAAGGGCATTCGCAAGAATGCCGCAGCGTGGATCATATAACATGTGATTATCCATCTCGAAGCCTTGTTTCCACAGTTGCTGGAGACCTTGGGACTCCAGGCCGGTAAGGATATGGCCCTCGATGTAGTAGTCTCTCCGCATTGTAGCTCGGTCTTGTTCTGATTCGCTAGGGTCATGTCGATAATACGAAGGAGCTCTTGTTCGGTCAAGGGACGCAGGCCTTTGCGAAGCAACAGAGCCTCGATCTCAGGATGCTCGTGTAAGTATCCTACTTCACTCACCATGCCAATGCCCAATGCTGTGGCCTTGAGCCCAAGACTTCGTCTGTAGCGGGCAAAGGCGTCCTGAAAAGCGTTGGCTGCAAAGTAATTGCTTTCTGTCGCAGTCGCTGCCGTCCCCGAAACAGAGCTCGTCATAAGGAAGAAATCAAGCGAAGACTCCCGCGTACTAAGCGCGTTGTGCAAGTGCCAAGTGCCCCAGACTTTGGGACGAATGCTCGCGTGCCAGCTTTCCCCAGACATTGGAGCGAATAGCGCTTCCTGTATATAATATTAGCATACGTTCTTGAGGTCTCATTATTATGAACGCTCACATCTAGGCCCAGGGCCGCATGAATCACTCCGCCGACAGGTTCCTGAATTCGGGCGACAGCATTGTCAACGTCAGTCTTCTGACAAACATCGCCCTTAATAACCGTCACTTCCCCTCCTGCCTGCTCCAAATCTTCAACGAGTTCCATCGCCTCAGGTCTTTCTCACACCCGAGCGGCTGAGGAAATAAAACTTGCGAGCACCGAGCTCAAGCATCCACTTCGACAAACTCCTACCGATGCCCCCTAGACAGCCAACCATAAGATAGGCTTTTTTCAGGATCGAATTGGTACTGGTACTTCAGACTGAGCACCTGAACCAGCACCTATTAGAAGCATGAAGCGGTGCTTATGTAATGCTACATACCGGTATCTGGCACTCTAGGTTCTCAAGAGATATCGCGACTTTCCCAATATGGTTGCTTTGTTGTAAGTATCGATATGCTTCCGTCACCTTGGACACATCAAACAGTTTGAGCGGAGCCGAAGGAGTGATTTTTCCTTCGCGCAGAAGATTCAAACTTTCTTGCAACAGCCTGAAGATAGTCAGTGACAATTTGTTCTCTCTCTGCTATCCGGTCTTACCTCTGAAACTTTCGGTGGTAAACTTCGTTTGTCGAATAGTACAGTGAGTTTAAATCAAAAGCGCTGAAAGTAACACAGTCCCTGAAATTTTCCATATCCAAATGACCGAACTCAAGAGCATCTTGCTTCCCTACTACCACAAATCTGCCGAACTCTGCGCAGACTTTCCAACTATTGTGAAGAAGCGGTCCGGTCAAGCTGTTGAAAACGACATCGACGCCTCGGCCAGCTGTTCTATCCAGAAGATCATCAAGGAAGGATGATTGATTTGAGTCGAAGATATGATCCTTCTTTAGCCCTAATTGGTTAACCAAGAAATCTCTCTTCGAGTCCGATCCGACCGTAGCAAAGGTTTCAGCGCTGAGATATTTCGCCACTTGGATCGCCGCGATACCAGAGCCACTAGCCGCAGAATGAACGAGAACAGTCTCTCTCTCCTGCAATGCTGCTCTGTCGCGGAGTCCGTATAGTGCCGATGAGTAAACCTGGGGTACGGTTGATAGAGTGCTCAAGTCTTCATCTTCAAGTAGCTTACAGCACGCCCACTCCGGGACTTTTTCGAAGGTGCTGAAGTTGTTTGAAGCCATTACGACAACACTATCTCCCTCCGCAAACTCGGAGGTAGATGACCCGACTCCCATTACGACACCAGTAAATTCCAACGCGCAGGTAGAGTTGTTAGTATCAATTGTTCCAGTAAGAGCATGAATGTCCTGAACATTCGTTAGCCACTTGAGAAGTTCCAAGGTCGAGCCCTTTTTACCTTCTCGTTCAAGCCCACGCATTTCACTTGAATCTCAAGAAATCCAGGCTCCAGATTGGGCGTCCCTTTTGCCTGCTCCACGAAATGGAGGGTGTCCAGCTGACCCGGTGCTCTAAGTGACAAGCGGCAAGTGCCGGTTTGACCCAACGGCGTAACGACTGTCTCCAACTTTTCCTTCTTATTGAATGACTCATTCAAGAATCTCTCTGGTAAGACTCTGCTACAGAAAAGGATCCCTTTGTGCTGCAGATATTCGACATCAGAGTGCGACTCCTGCAATATTTCACGCAAAACGAGTCCAATATTGACACAACTAGCTTGCAAGTCAGATTCCGGGTCCTGAATATCGAGATCGAGCACGGCAAATTTAAGATTAGGTTGTTCAAGGCTGAGTGCTCTAGCGAGCCCTAACACGAGAGACCTGAAAGGATCTCGCGCTTTCAATGTCCCCCCTCCTGTAATCCAGAGAAGATTCGCTGCGTTGTTGGTAATGCACTTGACTCGGGTAAGATCGTCTGCACTTATCTGGGACAACAGCGGACGGTTGAACTCGACTGTCGAAATCACTGTCGATTTCTGCGGGATCTGATGAGTGTCTAGTTTATCAAACGAAATTCGTTGTACTCTGACGGCTCCGTTGAAGGCTTGGCTCAAATGCATCGCCAATCTGCTGTTGAGAGAAGCTTCATCACCGCGTTCAACCTGCAATATACTGTGAACGATTTTTCCGAAGAGACAATGAGCATGCACATACAATAATGATGTCAGTCATAGTAATTGCAGCTGATTCATTAGGAGACAGAGCTCGAGCAACGACAGTGGCGCATCCAGATCCATTTGATGGCGATGAAACGGTACGGAACGGGTCTGATGGAAGCATTGTGGCTACGTCTTCCGACCCGTTGAACACCAGGTAGCCCTCAGTTGCTAGATAAGATGATACCCAAGAAAGGATATTGGACATGTCGGCTTTCACAATTCGCTTTTAAGAGCGTCAGCCACGTATTATCATGTAAGTAGGCTGTTAGAGGGAATAGAAACCATCTTTTCTTACCTTTTTGAGAAGAACAGTGTCAAATTTGGAGGTTTCGAGCATCTTCCGGCGATTGCTATCCTCGTCTTCAATGGAATTTTGGATCTCACGTCCTTGTAAATTTCCATGCTGATCAATCAATGCTTGCGTATAGGACTTGAATTTTGACAACCCATCGAAAGTCTGGAAGCTTAGAATGCTCTTAGTTATAGCGTTGTCGCCGTCTCCGATCTCTAATATCCGCATCGACGGATACTTATGCGTCACAAGGTCAAGTCCGCCACTTAGTCGACCGACTTCAATACTCGGCAGCTGAAGTGATTCTGAGATGAAGCCTGCGAAGCTTTCGAGATATGCTGTAAATTGGGTGCTGCTAAACGTCTGCTTTGTTATGTCCGGCCTCCAGCACACCCGAAGCATTGGTTGTCGTCGATCTTCGGGGCTCGTAGACGCCAGCGCCTTAAAGCCTGGAACCAAGACGAGACGGACTTCATCCATTAGAAGTTGAGGTTGACTAGCCGAAGAAAGCATCTCAATTTGCGCATTCGTCGCTGCGATGCTCGTGTTCTCGACAACTGCACGGATAGTGCAGGGTTCTCCAGCTGGTGGAAGATTTGAAGGATACAACTGCATGTTGCCAATTGCAACAGGGGCTTGGCTTCGATAGTTCTCCAACAATCCTCGAGCTTGGGCGATGGCATCAGTCTGCAAAAGGGCATCCAGGGTGATGGGGTGGATAAGATATGACGACTGTCGCAATTTGCCCTCACGTCCACCATTCTGAAATGCAGTCGTGGATAAAGTTTGGGGGAGTTTTTGCAGCTGATTGTTCTTAATTTCCTTCAAAGACTGGAAGCAAGGTCCAAAAACGTTTCCTTCTCTGGCGAGCTTGTCATACCAGACACGGACTGGCTGAGGCCGCATCGGACAATCAGTTCTGAATCGACTTTTCCTCTTGGTAGGGGTCGGGATGATGCCAATTGTCCCTGTGGCGTGAATGAAAGACCGGTTATTGTTGAAGGAGCTAATTTCGAAGTCCCACCATTGTGAGGATGTTGTCATTGCATAACGACCTTTTACGTCAAGCCTAGTGAAGACTTCGACCCCGTCTGACTTCTCCGTGAGGTTCAGGACCTGCACGAATCTAACATGTCATAAACACACTACAGAAGGGGTAGAGTGGTCCAATGGATTCGTCTGGGCCAATGCCTCCATGGCCATGGTCAGGTATCCTGCCGCTGGGAAGACGATACTGTCACCTAGTTTGTGATCTTGTAGCCAAGGAGAGTCTTCAAGTCTTAAGACATTTCGCCATGTAGGACACTGAGGAGGGCCACCTGGCATTATTGAGCCCAAGAGATCATGGCGAGGGTATCGGCGGTTGCGCATATCGGAGCTGGCTCGAGGTTCAAAACAGGAAAGGGGGCCGTAAGCCCACCGGTACTTGGGCAAGTCAACAAGAACCTGGAACTGTTTTTCTTTTTCAAGATCAGTGGAATTAAGCTGATTAATTTTGTCGAAGTGAATCTTGAGATTGTGGAGATACAGCTGTCCAGCCATATGAAGTAACGTCGTCACAGGGTTCTTTGCTCGTGAAAGTGCAGACAAATATGACCCGGGTAAATCATTGGCCGTCAATTGGGCCCTAATTTGTTTGATGGGAAGCTCCAAGGTAGAATGGGGACCGATTTCAATGATGTGATGCGGATGACGCGAGAGGAGCCGAGTCATTGCCCCAAGGAAAAGCACGGGAGATTCCAGGTTCGTACGCCAATAACGGGCTCTATTGGTTGACTTAGCTGAGGCCTCGCCTTCCGTGACAGTCGAAACCATAGAGACCGATGAATCTGGCCGATAAGGGCTAGATCTGCTCCCGATACCAGCAGTGGACAACAGCCTTTCATACTCATCCCCAAGGAAGCTCATATGTGAGGAATTATACGCCTTATTGTCTGTTCTGAGTTTCCGAGTAAATATACCCTCCTGTTGAAGGGCTGCAAGAAACCCTTCTATAGCATTAGCGTCCCCACTAACGGTGATGCTTTGTGGAGAGTTGACGCACGCAATTCGAAGCACGTTTTCGAAGTGATGTTCGAAAAGCTTTTGAACTCCATCTTCACAACTTAGACCGACGGTTATCATTGCTCCAGGCAACTCGCTATTGGAACCAACGTAGCCTCGATAGTAAGCAATGACAATCCCCTCGTCCGCGGAGATGTGTCCAGCAGACACAGCGGCAGCTATTTCTCCAGAGGAATGTCCAATAACTGAATCTGGCATGATGTCCCAATCCGCCATAACTCCACGAGCGCAATCTGAACAGCTGTGCAGACAGGCTGCGACAGAGATGCACGATGTATCTGGCTTGTTTCTGCAGATTTCCAGAGAACATCTTCCAGCTTCCACTCTGGGCGATGTTGCAGTTCGGAAAGCTGAGCGTCCATGCGACGAATTGATTGGAGAAATTGGGAAACTCATCCAACAGCTCGCATCCCATTCTAGGCCATTGACTCCCTTTTCCGGTGGAGACGAAAGACAGAGGAAGTGGAATGCCTCTAGATCCACCTGAAAGCTGGACCAGCTTGTCGATCTGTAGGTCAACGGCAAAGGATGCCTCTCGAGCGAGTAGAAACCCGCGTGTGGAGAAGTGGGTTCTCCGACACCCCAAGGTGTAAGCGAGGTCTCCGAGTTGATTAGGCGAGATCACAAGAACAGCAAGATCTTGTATGCGATACCGAAGTGAGTCAATATTATGAGCAAAAACAGGAAGAAGGAAGGTTTTTGTTGAGGCGTCGTCTTGCAGTACTGGGACCACCTGGCTCTCTGCAAGAAGGTAAGCTCTCGCACTCTCCAGTATAACATGAGCATTAGCGCCACCATAGCCAAAGGAGTTCAAGCCAACTCGTGGGTATGTCTCTCTGAAAGCTTCGGGTTGGGTAACGATCCTGAGATTGCGAGCCTCAAGCGCTAGGCTAGGATTGACATTTTGTATACCGATTGTACCTGGCATTGTTCCTTTTTCGAGTGCCAGAGTAAGTTTAAACAGACTCGTCATGCCACTGACCGCTCCACTGTGACCGAGGTTGGTCTCGACCGACCCGGTTTTGATTGCGGCTCCGGACCGCTTACAGAACACCCTAGACAGAGCTTCTACCTCGATAGGATCGCCCACAGGCGTGCCTGTTCCATGTGGCTGTGTAAATTTTCATTAACATCACCGCATCGTATAGAAGTTGGTGGTTCGACCCACTTCGACATATTCCGTCAAATCGAAGGACAGGCCCGCCCTGGCATAGGCTTGCGAATTACAGCCTCCTGGCCATCAGCGCTGGGCACCGTAATTCCAGTCGTCTTCGCATTACTTGATGGGTCCACGTTAGCAGACGACTTGCCAGAACAAGCCAAGGTACCTAACGACAATTTAAACATACCTATTTACAGCTATCCCGCGGATGATAGAGCGGATGGGATCCCCCTCTGCAAGTGCCTTGCTCAGCTTCTTAAGATAAAGAGCGCCGACTCCCTCCGCACGACCATATCCATCAGCTGATGAATCAAATGTGTGGCATGTTGAGGTTGGAGACAGAATGCCTGCCTTGCCGGCACCGAGACGCACGTCGGGCGATTGAATCAAATTCGAGGCGGCAACAATGGCGGAATCGCATTCATTTGCACCTAGAGCGGTGCAAGCGACATTAAGTGCATAGATTGCGGACGAGCATGCTGTTCTAGGACGTAGCTTGGGCCCTTAAGGTTGAAGACGTGGCTGATGCGATTCGCAAGGATAGTGTTACCTAAACCAGTCGCGGTGTACCGGTGGAAGGCGTCTACGTCTCTACATTGCATCGTATAATAGTCGGAAACGAATTTGCCAACATATCAGCCTGTATTTGAACCGAAAAGATCCTGGAGTGATACGCCGATATTTTCAAAGCTTTCGAAATCAAGCTCCAGGAGCTTACGCTGCTGGAGGTCCATATACTTAGCCTCCACATTGTTGATACCAAAGAAGGTGTTGTCAAACAGTCGCGGGTCCTCGGTGAGAAAGTAGCCGCCCATAGAGTTGATGCTTCCGGGTCGATCCGCATCCGGATGGTACAAAGCATCAGCGTTGAAACGTGATGGGGGAGTGTCACAGTGACCGGACTTCCCTGCTAGGAGAAGGTCCCAAAGCTTCGAAGTGTCTGTCGAGCTCCCTGGAAGACGAAGCCCTACGGGTTTAATAAGCTTAGGAAGTCCAATTTCGGAAGGGGCATCTACCCATTCCTATGATAGCAATTGGCTCCTTTCCTGCTTGGGGGTATCCATTGACACCGTTGGTGCCGTTGGTGCCGTTGGTGCCGTTGATACCACTTGTGCCATTTATGCCGTTCGTGGATGGACTTGGCTGTGTTTCAGCACCCTGATGCTCGAGAATATTAGTAAATTGATCTGTCGGTCGTAGTATTGCATCATGCTAGTTGTCCTGCAACACTCCTTTGCCCTACCGAACCGCTTCTCTGCAGGTGTGTATAACACCCAGTATGTATCCCTGTATGAATACATGACTTCAGGTTGCAGAGAGCGGGCAGGTGTTCAAGTGGCGATAAAACAAGGATGCCACTGTGGGAGAGTGGTCGTTGTAAAGCGTGACTTGGCTGAGGAGCGGGAGGAAATCCCTGGCGCGCTGCATGGCCAACCAATAAATATGTCAAGGAAAATTTGGGAAACTCACTCCTCAATCTGAATTATGATTATGAATGGTGCCGCCGTATATATCATTGACCGATCCATGGGCTAGCATGGCGAAAAGCCACTGGGAGTAACAACGAACCCAAATACGAACACAGATCTCGTGGACCAATCAAATTATGTATCTGACTTATGCTGCATTCAAGCACCATTAGAGAACGGGCAAACAGCTTTTTTAAAGAAGTCCCAACAAGAGGAACCAACACATCATTCCTTCACAAACCCCGATTCACTCTGTTTCAAGATAGTGTTTGTTTCATGGGCTAATCGGAATCCAAGGCCGGTGTTCGCCTAACTACCTACTCCTACTACTACTCCTACTACTCCTCCTACTACTTCTACTACTACTCCCACTAACGTACAGAACCACTTAGCGGGCCACCCCACTTACCGGGCCAATTTCTGCACACCAACGCGCAGGCATCCTCATATTTCGAACAGCTATAGCTCCACCAATATAGCTCCAAATGGACTCGCATAAGGAGCATTTGATTCAGAATGCGTCAAATAACGTTGATCTAGGGCTATTTAGCTCAATTCGCAAGGCTGCAGAGTATTACAACGTGCCGAAATCAACAGTGGCCTATCGACGCGCTGGACGACCCTCTCGAGCCGAAACTGATCGCATTTCTCAACGCCTTTCGAAACAGGAGGAAAAAGTGCTTATTCAATGCTTCAGAGACCTACAGAGGCAGCATCTATGCCCGAATTATGCTCAAATTCGTCGAATGGTCACCAAATTGCTACAGAGCAAGGGGGATAAGATTCAATTAGGCAAGCACTGCGTGGAGCGTTTAATAGCTCGCCATCCAGAGCTTAAAACGCGGCGAAATCGACTAATGGATATTAAATGACTCATGGCCCTTGATTCTAGCGTTATTAAACGCTTTTTCGCCGAATTTGAGTAGCTTCGCAGCCAATATGCAGTTAAGCCGCAAGATATCTATAACATGAATGAAACAAGGTTTCAGATAACTAGGGCAAATAGCGTCGAAATACGTTGTTTTTGACCCTGCTATGGGTCGGCTAGTGTCAGCGGAAGACGGAGTTCTCCGACCACCGCAACTGTTCGCCACGCGCTATTGCTCAGAAACGCATACACTCACAAATGCTGCAGTTAGCATTGCAACGCTGATTTATGATCTCCTTCTAGGTGATTCTATAGCTTGCCTCTTCTATGCGTATATATAGCGGTCATCCTACTCCTTAGGAGTTGAGATAGCAAGTCAATTAATCCATTCCATCTACTTTCTCTTGCTTACTAATCTAATCTGCACTGCTTCATGGCATACTTCTAACAGCTAGTGGCTCTGGCATTAGATAATACTTAATAGGTCTCTATTATTAAGTAGATAAATACAGAAAAGGCTATTAAGCCTTATCTTATTTTTACTGGCAAGAATCCTGAGCATTATATGTTTCTAGAGCATAAGGAGCTCTCTAACGTTATATAGGCTTTTTCTCTTAAGGGATGGACTTGTTAGGATGTGACCCCAGCCTGGTACCAAGGAGGACCCTTGGTACCGATCAGAACCAATCTGGTAACTCCCGATCCGAGCAACTGCCGTTATCTTTATTTGCTTGTTCTAAGTATTTCAAACCTTTATACTTTATTAAATAAAATCTTTTCTTTAAAATTTTTCGTATATTTTTATTTTTAAAAAATGAATTTAGATATTTTTTTTTTAAGATATACATATAATTAGACCTTTGTCTATTATACGTATAGAGAGTAATTATTACCTTGTTGTTGGTATGTTTAAACTCTCCATTGCTTACATATGTTTTATGTGCAGAAAGTCTCCTAAATCTTTGCAATAATTTTTTTCTTCTTACCTTACGCTCTACATTAGAGTTATATAAAATTAAATAACCTTTACAAGAGGGCCAGCGTTCTATCTCGTGTTGAACAGAAGGCTGCCACTGTACACTTGCTTACACAGCTCTTCGCATGCGTATTGCTTGCGAACCCTATGCTTAGCTATTCAAATTAGAATCTATCTATCTTATCGAAGTCTCTCTACTGCCCGCCTGTCCCCTGGGTAGCCCTCTGACAGGACTGACGAAGAGCTAGCTATTGATTAGCTGCGGCGGATATTCGTCCTAATTACGTCAAAACAAGGCAAGCATATCATCCTAATATTTGATAGCCAAAAGAGTCATATAACTGGCGAATTTCAGTACTACTGCCTTGAACACAACATCCACCCTCTCTATTTACCCGCCTACGCTACCCACAAGCTTCAACCTCTTGACGTGGGTCCATTTTCGCCACTTTCAAGCGCGTATAGCCGTGTAGTTGAAGAATACGCTCTAACCGGCATAGTAGCACTCAATCAAAGTATTTTTATGATACTTTATATACAAGCTCGTCAGGAGGCATTTACTAAGCGAAATATTCGCGCAGGATAAAGAAGAGCTGGTATTTAGCTAGTAAATAAGCAAAAATTGCTAAAGGATTCTGAAATTTAAAATTTTGGCTATATAACGCCTAAGTATTAATCTGCGTCTATTAAAAAGGGTTCTAACCATCTTTATAATACTCTGAAGAAGCTAGATGAAATTCGAGAGCTTCAAGCGCAAATTGAGGCCAAAGTTACTCCTTGAACTCAACGTGCCATACGCAAGCTAAGTCACGCAGCTATTCAAGAGCATGCTGGCGCACAGTTGCTTCAAAATGAGCTCAACAATTTACGTAAGCAATCTCATCAACAAGAGGTCAAAAAGCGCTCAAAACGCATGATAAAAGAGAGGGTACAGCGTTCGTGGAACCTTGAGGAGGTCAGGGCTGCCAAAGAGGGCAGGGCGCCCTTTAGAGTGCAAATTACGCACCGTTCGGAGGATACGCTGCGCATCAGAATTCTCTCAGATAGGCTCGAATAGGAAGTATCGTCAGCTTTATCTTTTGGCCCAATTGAGTAATGGTAATGTGACCTATGGAGTGGTAAAGTACTGCGTAAAGTGTGTGCAAATTGGCCCGGTAAGTGGGGTGGCCCGCCAAGTGGTGGTGTACGTTACTACTCCTACTACTCCTCCTACTACTACTCCTCTTACTCCTCCTCCTCCTCCTCCTCTTACTCCTCCTCCTCCTCCTCCTCCTCCTCCTCCTCCTACTCCTACTCCTACTACTACTACTACTACTACTACTACTACTACTACTACTACTACTACTACTACTACTACTACTACTACTACTACTACTACTACTACTACTACTACTACTACTACTACTACTACTACTACTACTACTACTACTACTACTACTACTACTACTACTACTACTACTACTACTACTACTACTACTACTACTACTACTACTACTACTACTACTACTACTACTACTACTACTACTACTACTACTACTACTACTACTACTACTACTACTACTACTACTACTACTACTACCTCCTACTATTCATTTCCTACCACGTAGGCCTCTAGTCCCCGGACTAGCCACCGTATTAATAAGCTCTGCCTTGCTCTAGCTGCGTTTCAGTTCCGCCTTCTTCCTCATAGGTGTACTATAAGCCTCGAAGGGGCCAGACTCTATGTATGAATCAGAAATTTTTTACCCTGATTGTGTGCAACAGTCAGCTTGAGAAGCTCAGCTCAAGAAGCTCAGCTCAAGAAAAGCTGACTCCAGCCAGGGCATTATCAGCAGGAATAAGGGGTCCGTATCGTGAGATCAGGGCTGAAGCGGGCTTTAGGGAGGAATGAGACTTGGAGGCTAAGGGCCTCGCATTTCTGTATCGAGATTCCACTATTTGGAAGGATCACCTGGTGGCAGACCTATAAGGGGATTATATGGAACGACCAGCCAACCTGTCTAGGCTGACTTCATGTATCATCAGGGGGTGACTGTATGACGGTTGAAGCCTAAGAGGTAAATCTCCAACATCGTTACCACACATGGGTCCCTGGCCCTACTGCGGGGCGCCTGAAGTACTGTTAGTCTGGTGCTAGGAGCAGCTAGTTTGGATTACGTACATACTGCGATTGGATTGGTCATCGTAAAGCTTGATTAGTATTCCTCCGATGAGTCGTATAATCTAACTTCTTTTTGATATAGCTGCTCTGGATGGAATGCAGCCCCAGCGCCAAGGCCCCACAACGTACGAGCATAACTTGAATAGTAATCGATGCCGCCGCAGACTGGTCCCAGTGCAGCGTTAAACTTTACCGAGAAATTGATGTACAGTTTGCCATGGATTTTGATCCGCCTCGAGGGCTTTGACAAGGCACTCATGCCTTTATTAACCTCATCTGGACAGATAGTCTCAGCCGATGCGAGGAGGTCCGGTTGGCTACTTCGGCGCGACTGAATGGTGTTCTTTTAATCTACTATATAACGTATCTGAAACCCCACGCGAGTCCAAGATATTCCAAGATTCGAGACTCTTTCCGCTGACGATGCTAAGTTAGCTCAAGTGAGATCCACTTCAATTAGTCCCACGTGGTTCACCTCCACCTTCTGTTCCTCGGCCTGCAATCCTCTGTTCGATCTCGTAATTAATTGGTCCCTTTCCTTCTGCTTTGTATATCATTTCCACTCGCTCCTCTCCAAACTAGCTAATATGGTGCCGCAAGGCGGGCGCAGTTATCAGAGCTGCTATCAGCATGGACTTCAGAAGCATGTTCCAGAATCCCGAAAATCAATGGTCCAGCAATACTCAGGTCTTCTTTCCGAACGATCCGCAATTTGCCAGTTCAACCGAAAGATGGAACGCTTATGAGCGACCGACGTACAAGGCCGCAGTTCGTCCGGGGAGTGCGGAAGATGTGCAGAAGATCGTAAGTACTGCTCCCCAATAAGCATTTATGAGGTGTTCTTCATCAGCGTCTAGATTCAAAACTCTAGAGCTCATCAATCATGTTCTGCAGCGGCTGACGATAGAAAGATCAAACTCGCCGCTTCCAACGAATTCCCATTTCTTGTGACTAGTGGAAACCATGGCTACAGCGCTACCTTTGGCACATTAGACGACGGCCTTGCTATTGACATGAGAAATTTCAACTCTGTAACTATCAACGCGGCAGCTAACACCATGACCATTGGCGGAGGCACCATCTTCAATCAAATTTACGACCCTCTGTACAACGCGGGAAAAGAGATCCGTGAGTTTGCATAAACAATCTAGATATTACGCCACCGGCGATGGTGTCCTACCATTAAGGAAGACTGCTGATTTGTATGTCTGCAGAGTCCGGCGCTGTCTCTACTGTCGGAGTTCTCGGCATCACTCTAGGTGGCGGTATCGGTCGGTATCAAGGTATCCATGGTCTACTTCTTGACGCATTGCAATCGGTCCGCATGGTGACAGCCAAGGGTGACCTCATCACCGTCTCGTCAGCGTCAAACTCTGACCTCTTCTGGGGCCTGCGAGGTGCTGGCATGAATTTCGGAGCTATAACTGAGGCGACATACCGCGTGAGCGACTTGACCAATGGAGGGCAGGTCAGGAACGCAGACCTTATTTTCCCAGTGAGTGCCGCACCCGAGTTCTTCAAAGCTCTTCCAAGTTTCAAAGCGAAACAGCCGAAGGAAATGGCGTGCATTGCGGTGGTCATTTGCGACAATGCTTCTGGTGAGGTGAGTGGATCCTGATTCCTCGTACAGCCACACGCTAGTATCTCATGAGACAAAAAGGCACAAATCCTCGTCAACTTCACTTTCCCAGGCCCAGAAGATGAGTTTATGAAGTTGATTCAGCCATTCCTGGACCTCAATCCTGGCACCCAGGTCATCAACACATTACCGTGGAACGAACTGGTGACGAAATCCGGTTTTGGAATCGACGCATTGCTCGGTGTCAAGGGACAACCGCATAGCATCTTCGGCGCCAACCTGAAAAATATTGACTCGTCGAAATGGGTTGAGATATTCAACAGGATGAATAGCTTCTATGCTTCGACACCAGCCGCCCGAACTAGCACCATCGCACTCGAGGTTTTCTCGACTGAGGCCGTCGCTGCAGTACCTGATGATGCCACTGCTTACCCATGGCGCGATGCTCAGGCTTACGTGTAAGTCCAATTAGACCTATCTCTTGCTCCCCAGACCATTTTGTTTACCGTTGAATGTCATCTCTGAGTTACATTCAATGCTTTTCTGCCTTCTGACGCGCGAGATCTTGCTTTACAGCATGTTTCAGATGGGTTGGACCGATCCCAGCGCCACCGACGCTGCCACCGCCCTCGCCATCGAGCTGCGTAACATGGTGGTATCCACTTCTGGCTATAGTGGTCTCACGACATATGTCAGTTACGCACACGGCGAAGAAACCCTGGAGCAAAAGTACGGTGCCAACAAGCTGCCCCGTCTCCAAGCACTGAAGAAGAAATGGGACCCCAAAAATGTATTTGCGTACAACAATGCCATTGTCCCGTCTACGTAATAGGAGTCATCGAGTAGCTTGGACCGACAAGGAATATAGAGCACATAGATAAAGAGAAAATCTCGGAGCCAAGGCATGCGTTGGTTTTTTCGGAGCGGCAGGTGGCCATCGGACCGAGATAAGTGATATTGCCAGGAGTCACGTGGTGGAACTCTTAGTGGCAAATGCACTGAAGCAGAGCTCGGCGCCGTACGGAGTAGTGATTAAGCAGCATTTCTTCGAGTATATTCTAGAATTGCAACAACGCTGTCGTGGCTGCAAGTGGCATGAAACGAGTGAATTTCATTCTGTTCTAGAACAGCCTGCCTATTCCAGAGACTGAAAGGCGACAAGGGCGGTGTACCCTGAGAGGATATTGCCAAGCGAAAAAGGGCTGCATTGTGCATTAGACCTACATGGTCTACGTAGTACCTAGTGTCCGGAGAAATTCAGTCATGATCACGAAGGCAACTTGGTCATGGCTTGGACAAGGGGGAGTTAGAAGCGAGCAGCAGGATCACCTCCCTGCGACTTACCCCGTATCCGCGCGCAGCGTGGCCGCCACCGTAACGCTCTTTTTACATACTAGTCGGCGTCCCGATACGGGCTGGGAAGGGTACGCCCCACCCGCTGACAAGCCAACTAGCCCCCGCCCTTCCCGTCCGAACTTATCCCCTCCGTCCCTGGGTGTGCCTATTAGCGTACTTGGCGTAAAATAAGGTTTTTGAGCCGCATTTGATCGCCATAGCTTTCCGCAGCTGGTTTTTAAAATGAATTTTCAACCACCTCCAATGCTACGACCACGTCGAGATACACAAATTCCACTGAGATACAGAGATAACTCACCTCCGCAATTACTACAAAACAACAACCAGCGAAAAAGATGCAGAATTGACCCAAAAAAAGTTGATCGAAATAATGTCGATCAAGCCTTGGCAGTGATAGCACCTGCGCCAGAATGCGCAAATGAACCACCAACACTCATTTCAACAGAACTCCCTCATTTTGAGGCTAATTACGTTCAAAATCGAATTGGAGCTTCTTGATATACAGGTTTATCGGAATTGGGCTTTTTTAAGCTCTTTTTTAGCGATTTCGTGGTAGAAATTCTCTCTAAAGAGACTAATTCATACGCTGAATCGTGGGGGCGGGTGAGGGGGGGGGGGTGGGGGGCTGTGCTGTCTAAATGTTACTAGGTACCTACTATACTAGCAGAAATACATATATTTCTAGGCATAAATCTCTATTTTGGCTTATACCTATTAATAGTACGAACGGACTATTAGAAAATTCACAATCTTAGTCAATTTATAAGTCGAGATTAATTCGAACTTATTCATTATTATTTTAGCATAAATAATGCTCCTCCTGCTCTAAACGCACCCTAGTTCTATCGAATTTAATATATAGCTAACCTTATTTGAACTGCCTATCAAGATGCCTATTATCCCTTTTCTTATATCGTTATTAATAAAGCTATAGTCGTCTTTGTAGGCTATTCAAGAGATATAATTAAGCTAAAGAACAAGCCTATTAATACTGGCTACAAACTGTAGTGTATTAATGATCATGGCTATATTTAGAGCTGGCTATTTCATTCTTGAATAGAGGGCGTTAAAACGCTTAAAAAGGATAGAAAAACAAGCTAGCCGCGCCTGTACTTCGTAGGTAAAATGTATATAGAGGATTTAGCACCTATATTTGCGCTTGTTTTACGTCTTGTAGAATAACTTTTAAAACAGCTCAAATTCTGTATCTATTTAGATAATCTGTTTCTAAATCTGCTTGTTACACAGTGCCTTTTAGCTTTAGGGGTCTATTGCATAAGTATAATACGTAAAAAGATTAATAGATTTCCTTTATATCTTTAGAGCTATTTTGAGAAAAATGAGCTATTATAGGACTTTATTATAGCAGAGGTCATTAATAATAATACTCTCTGCTTTGTCTAGCAGAATAATAAGGCTGTCAGTATTATTTCGACTGCTTATAGCCTTTACAGGGCTAAGGATAAGATTTAACGTACGTAAAGATGCCTAAAAATAATATCTAAAAATTAACGAATTCTATTACTTGTTTTTAATAGTTAATTATTTAAAAAGCTTTTTATTCTAATAATTATTAATGACTATAACTATTATATAAAGGGCATAAATTAAGCTAATTAATTATATACAGGCTTTATATACTATAGAAAGCAGAATTATTAAATATAGTAGCCCTTATTTTTCTTCTTTATTAATATTGCTTATATTAATACTTATTTATTATGGAAATAAAGTAATAATGTACAGAATTATAATAGCTATAGGATCTTTATAAGCGCTTTATATAGCTAATTACTATATTTAAATAATTTAAAGAAGAAGGAGCAAAAAGAAAAGAAGAAAGAACAATCTTATTCTTAACCTATAATAGTATTTCAGCGCCACTATAAACCTATATAACTCAAACAACATAGCCGGTGCGAATGAGGAAAGCGTCATTCATCAGGCTGTTTGCGTAAACAGTCAAATAAACGCAAATTTGGAACCGATATTACAGAATTAACTACCAACAGCGCCAACGAGGATATTTTAGGAGGCTCCTTCACTCATCAAAGATGCAGTAAATGCCAGATTTGGCTCTGTATCAAAGGAGACTGCTGGCAACAGTATCACAGTGTTACAGCACGTGAACACACTAGGCACCGACAGGCCTTGGAGGCTGCACGGACCCTGTGTGAGGAGACCCTGGAACTAACCAAGCCCAAGGGGCTTGGCGAAAGGACACGCTCATGCGGAGACAACCTTGAGCAAGGTGTTCGTGAGGAGGGACTGATGAGCAACGCTCACGAGCGCTCATGAGTGAGCAGCCATGAGCACGAATCTCTTAGCCTATATAAGCACGCTCATTTCCCAGATAGTTTCATAGTCTTCGTAGTCAACTCATGTTATCAACTTACACCTAAGTTCAAGACATACTTGTATCTGTTACTGCACCCCCTGTTCTACCCAACCAACCACTTGGACCCAGCTTCCAGTTGAGACTTGTCTTAGCTAGTTGAGCCCTAACACACAGCTCAATTGAGGCCAATAGCTAGATAGAACAGTCTCAATTCGCCGAAAATAGACGTTTGTTGACGTTTTTGGACCCCTCATAATGATCGACAGCGCTAATAGGCACAAACTACACCCCTGTTCAGGGACGGAGGGGATATAAACGTGTTCTGGTTATCTGGTTGATGGTCAACCACCATCCAGTCATACTCAACCTCAATTCAACATGCGTGTCTTAACGCAACTGGTAGTTGGGAGATGAGGAAACAAAGTGTTGGATATGGCGCAAGGTGAGCCAGGATGAAAGGATCCTCAGGTAGGATTGCCCCGGTCCGCCTTAGGGGCTTGGTAGGGTAGGATTGGAGAAGATCCATTGCTAAATCCATCAGTCGATCCATCAGTGAGGTGGACAGTCCTTTGATTTCCTTTTCGAAAAAGCGGTCCCACAACAGGTCTTGTCTCCGTCTCAGTGCCTGAGGTATTGTGACCAGAGATGAGAAGAGAGGGGCGTGGGAATTCGGCTAAACCATCCCCATCTCTCTGAAGACTGTGATTCTGCGGTGAGGGCCGCCAAATCGGTCGCCCGCACCTCGGGCTATTATCTGCCAACGTTGCCAAAATCACTTGAACGGGTAGATTGTGAGATAAGTATGTAAGCGCGAGTGGAGCGAGGTATGGATAGCAGTGAGATCATAGAAGTCATATATTCAACTACAACGAAGCGATATCATCGCTACTGTACTTGAGGACGTCACGAACCCCCAGATTCATGCAAATTTCTTGCTTGTATGTATTTGAATTGTAACCTTGGAAACGTCTCCAAATCCCATATAACTATTCTCTTCGACGATTCTCAAAGCACTTCCACCAGCCCACGACGCGAGTGATTATCCCACGCTTCCGGTGATCCGCCACTGCCATTGTTTCCCGAGCCTACACTGGTGTTAAACTTCGAGCTGGTACGAGACTCATCTTCCATCTCGAAATCGTGGTGGACAGTGATCGACTTGGTGCCCTGCTCAGTGGACTTCTGGTACCCACTGCGAGATGCGTACCGATTGCTGTACGAGCTTGAGCCCGTCCCTTTTGCGGGCAGTGCCTTCTGTCGGACGTATTTGCCCCACAGCGGCTTCATGGCCGGGATAGAACCGCACACAATTGTGAGGAAGATCTCGACTCCGGCCCACACACACAGGTAGTAGGTCTCCCAGGTAAGGTCTGAACGCTCTGTTAGAGAGGCCATATGGCTGACTTTAATAAAGGCAGAGATTCCGGCAAAGGTACTCAGGCCAAGGGCGACCGTCAGGGCGACCTTTTTTTTGGTATCCATCTGGAGATACCAGATGAAGGTACAGGGAAGAAGGGCAAAGAGTACGTCAGTGAAACCGTTGTAAGTCGCAACGAAGATGTTGAAGCGCGTTTGCACCCTCGGATCCCAACACTGTGTAGTGGCTCTAAGTTGGGTTTCCCAGAGTGCCTTTGGGTTCTTGCACTGGAAGAACGTGAAGAAGGTGGCGAGGATGCCGAATATTATCGTTGTTATCATCATGAACCAGACGATCCGTTTTCGCCAGACTTCGCTGGTTGTTCCTAGAATACGAAGTATCGTCAATCCAACTGCAAGCTTTCCAAGCCCGTTCGAAACAATGGCTAGTGCCTGTGCGATGTAATTCATTCTAATAACATAGGTCGCCTGCGACGCGGAGAGGTGGACGAGATGGCGGAAGCCACCATTTAGACCAAAGATAACACAGTCAATTATATACCCCGTCCAGACTATCTGAAGCGCCATTAGCATTCATGGCTTTCCTCGCGAGAAAGATTTGTGACCAACGACACAACGTACCCAACAAGCGAACATAAGAATATCGTCGGCGCCAATGTTACGGATAGCGACGCGCGCCCACGCTCTCAAAGCAATAGAAATTGTAGTTGCCGCCCAAAACGCTATGATGTGGACCGGATGTCACGTGATATATATAGCGCTGCAACAAACGCTACTGGATTCTGCGCGTCTTCGATGAATTGCTGGTTATCAAACGGTGGCGTATTGTGCGACGTTTTGAATGCGTTTTATCACAGATTTGTTCGCGTTTCGCCTCGAATTAACATGTATTTTTAGTATTGACGTTTCGCGCTATTTCGCATGGATTGGCAGTTTGATATAGCAATTTGGTATGTATAAATAGGCTCTCCTTGCGCGGTCAATTAATATAGAACTGTCAGAAGTATGCAGCAAATAGCGTACGGAGATACTAAGCAGTATCAAGGGAGAGAGGGTTCAATTGAATTGATTGAGTTGCTCTCTCAACTCCTGAGGAGCAGGATGACCGCTATATATACGCATGGAAGAGGCAAGCTATAGAATCACCTAGAAGGAGATCATAAACCAGCGTTGCAATGCTAACTGCAATATTTATGAGTTTATGCGTTTCTGAGTAATAGCGCATGGCGAACAGTTGCGGTGGTCGGAGAACTCCGCCTTCCGCTGACAAGAACAACTTGCTATTCAGATTCTATTCTCCTAATTAGTCAGCAACGTTCGACATATGAAAATTGCGGCGGACGAGTGTCCTCTGTCCACGTCCGGCGGTAGAGGCGAGGAGGGCTGTTGATGTGCCATGATCGGCAACAATGAAGGATTTTGACTTATGAGCACTAGAGCAGAAGAAAGAGTCGCGAACGCCAGATATGATTCAATGAGGAGAGAAAATGGAGGACTTGACGACAGGATTATTAAGGATGCATGAGTTGCATTTCCCTGAGCTCCAGCCTTTTTCAGCGGGAACGTCAGATTGGCCCACCGGTAACTAGGGTTGGTGAAGCCGACTTGTGACTTGATGAGGTTTAATTGCTGTCAAATGTCGAATATGGTTAGCTCCAGCGACCGGCATAAGGTCTCATTCTGGGCACTCCTCCCAGCGGATTCTACTGTAGTAGTGGAAAAATTGGTTACACAATCCTCGTAGAACTTGAATTCTCAATAAGTTACAACTATGTACCTGGGACGGTTGAGTTGCTCATGCAGCCAAGAAGGCTCTATCAGCTGGAGCCAATCTCTCATCCTCGCTAATATCCCTGAGCGATGATCCTTGATCACCGAGTTGAGCCATGATTGATGACATGTCCTATCGCACTAGCAGAGACAAGTCAACAGCACAGATATTTAGATACCAGACAGAAAAGTACCATTCTCATTACTAGGTTGAGGATTAGTAGTAATTGTAACATAAACCAACTAAGTTCACTAGCTCATCCAATGCCATGGACCAGTTAAGTGTGTCTGAGCGGCTTAGGGGGAATCGCCCAAGGGTCGAAACACACTATGTTGTGCATCAAGATCCTTCAACGTGCGCTAAGTGTAAATTCGATCTTTTTTTGATTGGTCAGTGCCAGCCACTAGACTAGCCACATTAGGTTAATTCTCGTAACCTTGACCTTAAGTCTCTTAACCTACTAGTATAAAATAAGCCAGTTTATCATTACTACGTTAGCTGAATCGCCACCACTAATATGACCTTCAAAAGGGTTAAGGTCGAACTGTGAGCTTCTCATTGGTGGACATGATAAGTTTATATCTGCCGTGCGGCTGTCAGCTAATGATAAATTGGCTTATGCTACGCCAGAGAGGTGGATAATAATGTTCTCTTGGCACCCGCTCCGTTGACCAATCAAAGAAAGATCGAATTTACGACAGAGTGGTGGATAGCTAGCTCTTTCGATGCTAGTGTAATGTCAATAACGTAGGACTATGTAGGTAGCCGTGGCCCAATGGGTGGATCCCTCTGGGACCTTCCGGACCACCGGACCCACTTGCAGGGGGTTGCACCCCACTGTAAGCCCCGTGCGCAGCGCATGGCTCTCACCCATATGTTATGACCGCCGAGCCTTACGCACGGTATGAGGGCTAGGAGGACTCTGGTGGATTCTACGTCATTTCCTTATCCAGCAGCTTCCTTGTTTGGCAGCTGCCCTGTTTGATAGCTGCCTTGTTTGACAAGCTGTCAAGAAGGTTCTACGTTCTTCTATGGCACAAAGGCGTCTTGGTATCTAGATCTCTCTTCTCTCTAGATAGATTCTAGTTCTCTGCGCTCAATAAGTTATTCCATCCACCTCCTACTGTTCTATGGCCCTTGCACTCCCCTGGGATCCTAACACCATAACGCCCACATCAGATTCACGTTAAACGCCGTTCACTAGAGGATGCTAAAACATTCCTGTGTCATGCTCCGTCCGACATCTACGCGCTGGCTGTATATGGATATAGTAACCTCTTGCTTTGGGGCTGCATTCCGAGTCTGGATATTGCACTACCTCCTGCAGAGCAGAGCCGCGCAGCAAGAGGCACTTCTGCTCTATGCTCTCCACTTTCCCGCTCTTTCCACAGGACGTCACGTAAAAGGCAATAGGCCCTGCCCACACTCCCTCCCTACCCCTCCATCCCTTTCATCTCGCCTGTAAATGTTTCACATTCTCCTTTACCGTCTCCTCCAGCCCCGTCCAGCCCTCACCCGTCAACTTCCTGACCAACTCCTCACTCCGTGCATTATCCACCTCGCTAATATCCCTTCCCTCCCCTTCAGGATCACTCTCAAATTGCTTTTCCGGCTCAATCCTCCTCAGGATTTCCAAAATCTCTGTCTGGGAGAACGGTTTCGCGTAGCCTAGTAACCTCTCCCCCTCAACCGCGGGAAGTAGCAACGCAGCAACGTGAAGGCACGCAACGTCTTTAACATTGATGAAATGGCTTGGAGGAAGGTTACCCCAGTACCCTTTTTCCCCGGTATACAACCCTGTCACCAGGCTCGCCGTGCTTCCATCCTGGTTCTTCGGATCTAGGATCTCCCCTAACACCGTACTAGGCAAAACAAGGTTGATCTTAAAATGCGGGTTCCTCTCATCAACGAATTTCCTTATCGCACGCTCGGCTTCCACTTTACTAGCGGTGTAGGTGGTAAAATCGCGGTCGGGGGTGTATGGTGGAGGAGCCCAGGCTGCTTCGACGGCAGCATCGTTGAAGATGGTGTGGTTGATCGGGAAGACGGTATTGGGAATGGGAAGGGCGATGGCGACGGAAGAGGAGGTATAGACGACGCGTTGCACTGATGGGAAGGAGAGAGCGGCGGCGCCGGGATGACCTCGTTGGGGTCAGGGGAGAGGGAGGTTACGCCGACGGTGTGGATTATGCCGGTTACGTCTAGATTGTCGCGTTAGTTGCCGGTCAGGAAGGGTTAAAGGGTGAATTTGGTATGGGAGTGGAAAAAGCTACCTTTGAGGACCTCGGTGAAGGCTTCAGGCTTGGTGTAGTCCGAGATAGTGGTAAGTTCGAACTTGCCGCGGTCGTGACGCTTGTCGAAGAGTTCTTGCACCCAGCTGGCTTTGGCGGCATTACGCACGGTTCCTCTCACGCGGTAGCCTCGTTGGAGCAGTTGGTCAACGATGTGGCTGGCAATGAAGCCGTTGGCGCCGGTCACGAGGACAAGGGATCCTTGTGGGAGAATGAAGTCAGTGGAAGCCATTGTGGTTGTTGTGTATCCTAGAGTCGGGTTGCTGGGTGGCAGAGAGAGACTTGAAGTGAATTCATATATAATTGATGGACACTGCCCTTTCCGGATCTTCGCGGGCCAATATCGGTCGTCATTGGTCAGCATTGGGGAGCTGTCATGCTTGGCCGGTGGTGCAATCCTCTTGCTTACTAAAAGGGGAGAAGGCGTCATCAATGGTTCCGCCGTGCCGTCCGTGGTACAGTGATAGGCGTAGTTTCTGCAAACGTAATTGGCAGACCCAATACTGCGTGATAACACTACTGCTCTATCGGCTTCAAGCCTCCAGGCAGCAAATCATCTCTCACCCTGTATTTGACGATAACTATCCGAGCCTTCTCCTCTCCAAGCCTCTGTCTCGAGATTTCGTGAATTCTTTTAGACGCTTTTAGTGTCGCCTACATTTATGGACCGCGTTGTAGCCCTGCCGTACCGATACAGGGATGTGGAATGGCCTCCACCCATAAATGCAGGGGTGTCTACTCCGTAAACTGTCAATAAACATCCTATTTGAGCCAATTGAGGTTGTCTTATCTAGCATTTGATTCGAATTGAGTGGTGATATTGTATTTAGTATTCTCCTTCGATACAAAGTGTCATTCGGCATCTTGAGCGGTCATAATTGCTTTCTAACTTATTCAAAGTGCGTCCGACCATCAAAGCGTTATTAAAAACCATTGTTTCTTAGTTCGAATCACGATCCCCTCAACACGGTACGCAATTAGCTTCGGAGCGATCCGGGAGTAACGTAGTACAACGGTAGCATATTCATCCGTCCTTCCGTAGTTCCCAATCAAGCCTCTACATCCTTATCTGAGCTGTTAGCTTTAAGAGTCATCGGATACTGATGTTCACCTTCGTACTGGAAAAGGACGATAGAATGATTTTCCCGCCTTAACCAATGTACACTCCAACGAGTGGGGGTACCAGTACCATAGCCCAATCTGCCAACAACTACCGTCAGTCGAGCAATTACTTTTGGAAAACCTAAGAATCATGTTTCCTAGCCCATTCAGACACTATTCCATGAACAAGATGGACAACAGAAGAGCCCTTCCTACGACTCTTCCAGAGGCTTGCACAGAAGGAAGCGGCTATCAGATGGTCGCTGTCGTCATGGCCGTGGTTGCATCCTCCCCTCGTAGTTGAATGGACCGCCTGCTAGTTTCGAAGATTTTCTGGTGAAGCGGCACTGACAGAAAAGAGAAACACAACTCATAGAGCAGGGGACAAGGGATTTTTGGCGAGAAGGAGATGGTCAGACGATCAATTCCGGCACTTGGTCTTCACGTGTCATCCTGGAAATCTTGTCATATTGGGGAACCGGAACCATAGCGCTGGGCTTTTCTAATAGGGATTCCACCGTGTAACAGCCAAGGGTGGGCAAATACTACATACGATAAACAAGTAGAGGACGCTTATTTCGGGCTAGCAAACTCCATCAGGACTCTTGTCCGTTCGTTGACCAGGTTGTCGTCATGGACAGATACATGATAACAGCAATAGAATCTAATTGATCAGACATGATTACAAGAATATCTCCTACACCTCAACTCTGTACAAACTTTCATACAATGTAGCTTTCATTCGTTGGGTGGGACAAGACTCCGTATATCGTCCATGTATTCACCCAGCAGGATGTCTGTTTGCTGTCGGTCACTAGCAGTCGAACTAACACCGGTACGGGCATCCTGCCTCCTCCTCTTCATTTCTTCTCGAACCATCTCTTCGACTGTTTGTTCTCGGGGTATCTCTTCGACGTCACTCTCCTCGTCACTGTCGTCCTCCTCCACGCCACGCACACCCTCCTCTTTCAACGTTTTCTCTCGTGGATATATCGTGCCCACCTTATCCTTCCCCTTCTCCGGAGCAGGGCCTAAGCCGTGGTCCTCCGGTCCATGATCTGAAATGATGATTCCCAAGATCCAACAATTCACCGCGAAGAAGAGTAGGCTGCTTGACCACAATCCTGGCACGAAGCTGCTCTCGCCCAACATCTCTAGTTTATAGCCCTGCCAGAGCCATACCGCCTGTCCTGCAACCCATGCTCCTAGCACACCTAGCCCCAAAGCTGGATTTCGAATCAAGACCGAGTCAGGAAGGTAGATGGGAAGGAAGATGAGATACCAGAGGAAGTACTGTGATGTGCAAACCTTGTTAAATGTTACGAATGCGAAGGTTTGCGCAAGCATGGCGCGGGGAAAGGAGGACTTGGAGATGCTGACGGGAATGAGGAGGGTTGAAAGCAAGAGTTGAGGGATGAAGGCCAGGGATTCGAAGCGTAGGCTTGACAAATGGGCAGTGGTGACGATCTTGGCGGAAGAGAGGTATAGAAGTATGTTGTATGGACTAAAGTTGTGGCGGTGATCGATTCGAGTCAGGTGGTGCAGGTAGGTCTGCTGCATGAACGGTGTGCCATACAAAGCGAACATGCTGATATTTAGACCTGAAAAG
Organism: Endocarpon pusillum Z07020; assembly: GCF_000464535.1. NCBI lineage: Eukaryota > Fungi > Ascomycota > Eurotiomycetes > Verrucariales > Verrucariaceae > Endocarpon > Endocarpon pusillum. The sequence continues at coordinate 92,372 of NW_006913530.1, forward strand.
GTAGCCAGAGATGTGAAAATGAACACTAATCGATCTTGGTTTAGAAACGTGGACAATGTACCAAGTATCGATGTATGGGTTTCCTCTTTGACTGCTGGCCTCGATGTGATTGGAGCTGGCGATTCTAGCGACCACAAAATGCTGACACCATAGATAAAGGGGTAGATCTTGAAATGCACAGCCAAACCCAGCAACACGCCAGAAAGTGCAATATGACGCATCTCCGTTGCCCAGAGCAGCGCCATAACCATGACACAGAGTAGACCTTCACTACTCCCTCGAGTGGAAATGGTAGCCACCATTGGATTGAGTAGCCAGATACTAGAGTATTTCAAAGCGCGCATCTGACTCGTGCCTGTTTTCTGTAATACGACGAAGATCATCCATCCTGCTAGAATGTCACTGACCGCGAACAACGCTTTCCCGAAACTGAACCAGATGTATTGTGGTTCCCACGTGGTTGGGAGTAGTATCCACGCCAACAAGGGTGTGTAGCGGTAAGTATCTCGCAGGTACGGGGAGTGACCATAAGAAACATAGCGAGCTGCGTCGGTAAAGACGCCATAGTCGATGTCGGTATATTTCAAAGGGCCATGGGCGTCCTGGTAGAGGCCGTAGAGGAGTAGGACGATGCGGAGGGAGAGGGCAGCCGAAAACAAGGAGGAAGGCGATGTGAGAAGGGATCGAGTGACTTTGGGAGGAGCAAGAAGGGAGAGGAGGTCCATGCCATAGGGAAGATATGTCGGCTGCTGGAATGGTTACTACCTAAGTAGGTGAAGAGCGACGAGTTCGCTGGTTAGTGGTGACCCCGAATAGTTCCGAGAATGGTTCGCAGGCTATTGTGGTCCAGGGCTTAATTTAAGCTTGCATTGGCGCTCATCGCTAGCTAAGGTGACATACTAGTATGTAACACGCAGTGAACTTCCTTTTGTTTCACTCCCCTCAAAAGCAGTTCCCTAATTGCCTTTGAATTTTGGTAACCTGGCAATCAAGAACGCAGATGGCGGGTGTGAAAAGATACAGAGATGGGCCAAAGCCGCAGGGCAGGACAGATGTGGACTCGCCTTACATACCCATGTTTGAGAATTTCCGTGCAGAGCTTGACGAGCACCATGATAGGCGGGAAAAGATCATCAAAGCCTCCAGAGACATTACGGCTTCTAGCAAGAAGATGTAAGAAGATATATTGTTGTATTCTGGGCACTCTGATTGATAAACCTAGTATCTTCGCTCTGCAGCGGTAAGGCCGCCGTTCAAAGTGTTGTTGGGAGCTAATTCCATTGCAAGAATACGCAACTTGGGTGAGAAGATTCCAACACCAATCATCAAAAGCAAAGAGTATTCACAGCATACATCTACCATTCATGAACGGTTCGTGTCGGTTGCGCCTGACCTGAAAGGGATCAATGCATATCGATACCAGCGTCAGATATCGCCTGGCATCCAAGAGTTTATGGAAGCTGTCCTTTTCCGGCATTATCTCGAAACCCAAAGCATTCTGTCGCCGTCAGAGGCTGCGAAGCTTATATCCGAGAACATTCTTCTCCCAGAGGATGACTACGTTCTGGGCCTCTTCGACATGACTGGTGAGCTGATGAAGTATGCGATAACGCAGATGGCCACAAATGGAGAGTTACCAGCTTCTAGAACAGGTGGGGGAGGCAACATTCTGACTGGGCTGCAAGATCTGAGAACGAACTTGGAGGCACTCGATGTAAGCGGCAGTTATGGTGTGGGTAGAAACATTGAGCAGAAGATGAGTACCACCAGAACGTCTGTAGAGAAGGTGGAGAATGCAGTGTACTCAATGACTGTTCGAGGCAAGGAGCGTCCTAAAGGCTGGAATCCAGGGATGGATACTTCGAGACCCGTAGGGGAGGTGGAAGGCTAGGAGCATGTGTCAAGGTAACAATTGATGCGCAAGTGTATGGGAGATGTGCTAAGATGCCTAGACACGTTCGGCCTTGTTTGCTAGAACTGCAGATCAAAATCTGTTGCCAGATTGCAGTCAATGATGAGTTATTGATATAGAGAAAGACCAGACCTAATAAACCAGCGGGGAGGAAAGTATAGGGTGCACCGCTGGCTAGCACCTTTTGAGATCATGGTAGAATAAACATTTTCGCACACTTTGAAGAGTAGCTAATCCTTCAATGGGTTTTCGTTCTCTTCTAAGATGCCCTCCTTGACAAGCTCTTCCGGCTTGGGCCTGTGCTGTATCTTTTGCTCAAGTGAGTCAGCGCGCATGTGCTTCTCCAGCGATCGTTGATTTGCTTGTAGAGCGGGCGCAGCGGTTGAATCAGGGAGGATGTTTCCTGCCTCTCCGTAAGCTATGAATAGGAACGGTATGATCAAATTGTCCTACGCTCGACTAGTTCGTCGCGATCAGGCCTCTTCTCGAGATGCCTCTTCAGACTATCTGTGTTCTGCTGCCGCTCGAGCTCTTGCTGTGCTGCTTGAAGAGAACTAGTGTCTCGAGGTCAGTAATGTCTATATGCAAATATCATCCCAATGCTCACGGGGCGGCATTGGTGTCGAGGAGGATATGTCGGTTCTTGAGGTCTTGAGGATCGGGTCTATGCTGGAGGTGCTTTTCTAGTGAATTGCGTCGTTCAATCGGCGAGATTGGCTTGGTGTCAACCCCAGTATCTTTCCCTTCGGATGCCATTCTGTTGCATTCAAATCTGGTGAGCCGTTTTGATGTTCGGATTCAAGGTTTGAAGGGAACGGTGGAAGATCTTGAGTGCTCTAAAAGAAGAAAATGTTATGTATGTATTAACGTACACTACCACTTACCGGGCCACCCCACTTACCGGGCCAATTTCTGCACACCAACGCGCAGGCATCCTCATATTTCGAACAGCTATAGCTCCACCAATATAGCTCCAAATGGACTCGCATAAGGAGCATTTGATTCAGAATGCGTCAAATAACGTTGATTTAGGGCTATTTAGCTCAGTTCGCAAGGCTGCGGAGTACTACAATGTGCCGAAATCAACAGTGGCCTATCGACGCGCTGGCCGCCCCTCTCGGACCCCCAAGCGAGTGAAGGTGCCACACCGATAGTGCATGTACCTACCCTTCGGGACTTTTACATGGACTTGGAAATCATCCATGACATATCCTCAGACGGTCCGGCAAAGAGCTTTGCATATCGGAGGCTACAATATCTGGAAGGAAGGTATAATCTGTATTCTTTGCTGAATGAGTACGAAGAGGTCGCTGAAACCAAGAAAGTACCCCATCGGGACTTCTACAATGTCCGAAAAGTTGACACTCACGTCCATCATTCGGCATGTATGAATCAGAAACATCTTTTGCGCTTTATCAAGAGTAAGATGAAGAAATGTCCGGAAGAGGTTGTGCTGTTCAGAGATGGGAAGACACTCACCCTAAGGGAGGTCTTCGAAAGCATCAACTTGACTGCCTATGATCTGAGCATTGATACCTTATAAATACAGAAAAGGCTATTAAGCCCTATCTTATCTTTACTGGCAAGAATCCTGAACATCATATGTTTCCAGAGCATGAGGAGCTTCCTGACATTATATGGGCCTTTTCTCCTAAGGGATGGACTGACGAAGAGCTAGCTGTTGATTGGCTGCGTCGAATATTCGTTCTAATTGCGTCAAATAGCAAGCATATTATTCTGATACTTGATAGCCAAAAGAGTCATATTACTGGCGAATTTCAGTATTATTGCCTCGAAAACAACATCCACCCTCTCTATTTGCCAGCGCACGCTACCCACAAACTTCAACCTCTTGATGTAGGTCCATTTTCGCCACTTTCAAGTGCGTACAGCCGCGCAGTCGAAGAATACGCTCCAACCGGCATAGCAGTACTCAATCGAAGTATGTTTACGGTACTTTACGTACGGGCTCGTCAGGAGGCATTTACTGAGCGAAATATTCGCGCAGGATGGAGAAGAGCCGGCATTTGGCCAATAAATAAGCAAAAATTGCTAGAGGATCCTGAAATTCAAAATTTTGGCCGCACAACGCCTGAGTATCAACCTGCGCCTATTAAAGAGGGTCCTAACCATCTCTATAGCACTCCGAAGAAGCTGGATGAAATTCGAGAGCTTCAAGCGCAAATTGAGGCCAAAGTTACTCCTCGAACTCAACGCTCTGTACGCAAGCTCAGCCACGCAGCTATTCAAGAGCATGCTGGCGCTCAATTGCTTCAAAATGAGCTCAACAACGTACGAAAGCAACTACACCATCAAGAGGTCCAAAAGCGCTCAAAACGCATGGTAAAAGAGAGGGTGCAGCGTTCGTGGAATCTTGAGGAGGTCAGGGCTGCCAAAGAGGGCAGGGCGCCCTCTAGAGTGCAAATTACGCACCGTTCGGAGGATTCGCTACGCATCAGAATTCTCTCAGATAGGCTCAAATAGGAAGTATCTCCAGCTTCAATTTTTGGCCCAATTAAGTCATGGTAATGTGGCCTATGGAGTGGTAAAGTACTGCGTAAAGTGTGTGCAAATTGGCCCGGTAAGTGGGGTGGCCCGCTAAGTGGTAGTGTACGTTACATGTGTCGTCTGTGCACCCCGCAGACACGAGGTCGTCAAGACGTTGCCAAGGCAGCCGTTGTACTGTACCAAGTATTTAGTTAGCCAGTCAGCAACTTACGTAGTACAGTACTACGTGTCAACTCTAGATTCCGGGACATAAGACGCTGTTTGAGGCAGTCTTTGACGCCGCTTTCGGCGTCTGTTGCACCGCGGGTCATGTGATGTGCTATCACCTTTTTTGTCACCCAGTCTAATTTTACCAACTTCACACCCTTGAAAAACACCCCACCTTTCCCTTTTCTGAGCTCCTGGTTTCCCGACCGCCAGAAACCGCTCCCTTCGATGCGCTGTGCTCGCACCTTGTCAGCGGCGTCGCTAGTAGTCATGGAGTTCCTCTCAACTATAAAGACGCGATGGCCTCTGCTCATTGTATTCACCCTCCACAACAGGTTCCCTCGACGACCACCGCTCGGAGCCGCTTTGTACAGCTTTACACACGGCTCTCCATCTGATCCATTTACCTCTTCATTATACCTCCACTCTGTTCTTGCCCTCTTTGATCTCCGAGGTGGCACGCAGACTGATAAGACTGCAGGATGGGCGTGCAGAAAGATCAAGATTCTTGTTCGCTGACAGCTGAGTACTACCGTCGGCACCGGCAGCAGTTGGCCGAGAAAGGGACCGTCAAAAAGCATCATGCCATCTCTACTAAGAACAACATTAAAGGGATAAAAAAACAATAGAAAAAGTAAGTTTCTCTTAATCGATGACATTACCTTATCAGTGAGCTAATTAGTTCTAGGTTCTATAAGTTGATGAATAAAGATCCCCTAGCCTTTCTCTAGCGCTGCTCCAAAGAGGACATCATGACGTTCTGGAAATGAATATTAAACTAATACAAGGTACGGAAGAAAAGTACACTCCACAAATACTGAAGGGTTTGGCGTATGCTCTACTAGCGGTGTGTCGGCCGAAGCTTGCATGCGAAGATAGCTGCAGATATCAATAACGTACGTACCCTGCTATTTCAAGGAAAGAATCTAGGCTGACAGGCCGCAGTACATTAACGAAGACCTTCGACAATCATATAATCTTGATCTCATAATGTAAGAGAAACTGGTAATAAATATTAATAATGTTTTCTTGATTCTTCACTACTACTAGATTATAGACACCGCTACTTTCCTAGATAGCCGTCAACAGCTATAAGTTCCCTTTCTAATACTTATTTCTGTATACACCGCAACTTAGCTAGGGGTATTAATATACGTACTAAAGAATAAAAAAAAGGACAAAGGTTACTATATTAGCAAGGATAAAGAAGATAAGGAGGAAGAAGAAGAAGACAATATTATAGATTATAATTAAGATAGCAAACAAGCTAAGACACTTTATTATAATGATATTATATTGTTCTTACTTCCTAATCCTAATAGAATTCAGGATCTTTTAGCTATAGAAATTAATATCAAGTATACTAAAGGATATCAAAGGAAGCTTAAGCAATAAGCTAGACTCTCTCCCTCCTTTATAAACCTATTAATACTAAGCAAATATATAGCAAAATCTTTGTCTTTTCTAAAGTTAATAATCTTATATTTAACCCTATCTTACTTATAATCGTTTTAGTACTTGATGTTAATGCCTTTGAATCTAATATCAGATTAGTTAGGGATATCTTTTAAACTAGGGTTTGCCTTCCTTACTAAAGTTTATAGTTATAATAAAAAAGCTTTATTCTCTAAACTCTTATCTTTTGTTAAGCAGTTTCTAGTACTAATAGTATTTAAACATCTTTAAGTAAGGCTCTTTATTATTATATATATCTTTATTATCTTTAGTAGTTAGATTTAGCAATAGGATTTATACAGATTTTAAGCCTATATAATATTTAATAAAGTGCTAATAATAAAGTAAATAATATATCCTTAATCTTATTTCTTTAAAAGACTAATTTAAATAAATAAGTGCTAATACTCTCTTTAGAAGTAACAACTTTAGCTATACTATAGCAAGTTATAAACTATAAGAATACCAAAATTTTCTAGGCTTATTTAAACAAATAAGTATAGTATAACATTTAAGTCGCTTTTCTTAAGTGTCCTTTTGCTAATATACTTATTAAAGCTATAAGTTATATAAGCTATTATATTAATTTATATACTCTAACTAAGCTTAGCGTCTCTAATCTTAATGCGCTTAAGACTTATCTAGATATAATAAGAGCTTAGCAGCTGTAAGATAGCCTCTTAAAGAATATTTGTACTAAATTTAATATAATTTAGAATTCAAAGAGAATAAAGATATATAAGATATATTAGATAACTAAAGCTAATTTACACTATTAAAAGACTAGGCTCTAAAAATCAGCTTTATAAGAATCTTAGAAGTAATTCTTTAAAGAAATTAAGACTTAAGATATTAATAAATAGCTAGATCTTTTACTACTTAACCTAAATAAGAATAGCTAGACACCAGAAATAATAGAATATAACTTAAAAGAACAAAGATATATTGCTCAGATGTTATATAATAAACCCTTAGATCTTACAAAGAAAGCTAGCCTTGACCGCCATATCTATATAATTAAAGCTATAATTACTTTTTACTAAGTACAAGAAACACTATATCAGAAGAGATTAAAACCCTGTCGTGATTAGGGAATTTTAGAGGAGACGGTAGAGAAAGTGCAGCAGGCAGACACAAGGCCGCTTTCAAGTTAATTCCTGATGATCTGCACAAGTACCTAATGCCTTTTCTGTCTTAGGAACGCTGGGTTACCTTATAAATCGCGAACTTTCTACTTCAGCCGGCCCCGGAAAGCACGAGAGTATATTAAGCGTCAACATCTTCGGTTTTTGGCTTCGAATGAGCCCATACCTTGTCCTCACCCGCAATGTGAGGAGGCCCTTTAAGGTATTATGCACTTCAAGAATCACGCGGCTACCGTTCACAACTGCTTTCTCTTTGCTAGATCAGGGTTAGATTGACACAGATTAGGAATAAAGATGTTTTAACATTTAGCATTAATATCCCAGCATTGTCTTTGAATTTGCCTTGACTACGTCTCTTTTCTCAAAGCAGAGGAGATCTTTCGTAGGAGCCTATCTATTCCGTGGTCGGCGAGACCAGCATGACTTTTCGCGATGAAAAGTGCCATTTCCCTGTGGACCTTATGAATAATTTAGTAATACAAGGGTTTGAAACAGTAGATCAGCTTAGAAGTCAATAGAACCTAATCCAAAAACTATGTGATAATTTTCATGGGACCTACATTTCCTGTGGCGCTTTCAGGGTCAAAGCCATCGCCCACTTCTGTCATTACCCTTCAATCAGCAACCAATCGAAAGTCGCATCGCACGTTTTTCTAAGGTCTTCCTCTTTCTTGGGTCCCTTTCTGAGGTCCTTTCCTGGGGAAGCTAGAAGTGGGCAATGGTTTTGACCCCGAAAGCGCCACAGAAAGTGTTGGTCCTACCACACTTTTCTTTTGACTAACGTCGGGTACCACTTGGCGAGCCACCCCACTTGGCGAGCCAATTCCCACCCACTGTACATAGCAATTGTACGGCTTTACAAACGACGCACGATTGTCTAATTGGGACGTAGATGCAATAGTAGCTATTTCTATTACTCAAGCTTGTCAGAAAGTATCACTATGCGCAAGGAATTCTCTGTGCGGCGCGTAATTTGCACGCGGGAGGGCGGCCTTCCTTCCCGGGCTGCCTTGACCTGTTCGAGGTTCCACGAACGCTGCACGTTCTCTTTGGCCATGCGCTTTGAGCGCTTTTTAAGCTCTTGATGATGTAGCTGTCGCCGTACGTCGTTGAGCTCGTTTTGAAGCAATTGAGCGCCGGCGTGCTCTTGCAAAGCTGCGTGGCTGAGCTTACGTACGGAGCGCCGTGTACGAGGAGTGACCTTGGCCTCAATTGTTGCTTGAAGCTCTCGAATTTCATTGGCCTTCTTTGGCGTAGAATGAAGATGATTAGGACCCTCTTTGACGGGCGCAGGCTGATATTCAGGCGTTGTACGGCCGAAATTCTTGATTTCAGGGTCATCCAACAGCTTTTGTCTATTTATGGGCCAAATGCCAGCTCTTTTCCATCCTGCGCGTATGTTCCTTTGTGTGAATGCTGTCTGTCGGGCTTGAACGTACAGAAGCGAAAAAACGCTTCGATTCAGCGTGGCAATGCCTGTGGGAGTGTATTCTTCAACGGCGCGGCCGTACGCAGTCGTAAGAGGCGAAAAAGGATCCACATCGAGTGGTTGGAGCTTGTGGGTAGCGTGGGAAGGTAAATAGAGAGGATGGATGTTGTTTTCAAGGCAGTAGTACTGAAATTCGCCTGTGGTATAGCTTTTGTGGTTGTCAAGTATCAAAATTGAATGCTTGCCCTTCCTTGCTGTCTGTGGGACGAATATTCGATGTAGCCAATCAGTAGCTAGCTCTTCATCAGTCCATCCTTTGGGAGAGAAAGCCCAGATAACGTCTGGTAGCTCTTTATTCTGTGGAAACATATGCTCCTCAGGAGCTTTGTCTGTGAAGATAAGATAGGGCTTAATAGCTTGATCAATCCCCATACACTCAATGATAGAGACCCACTGTGTATTATCCGAAATAGGGGCCACTGGACGACCATAGAAGGATCAAAAACAACGTAATTTGATGTAGTGTGACTCAATTGGAAGCCTGTTTCATCCATATTGTAGATATCTTCCAATTCCACCCCATATTCGCTGCGCAGGCGCTCAAATTCATCGAAAAAACATTGAACAATGGTTGGATCCAAGGCCGATAGTCTCTTAATGTTCATACGTCGATTTCGGCTTGTTTTAAGCTCTGGGTGTCGAGAAATGAAGCGCGAAATGTAGTGTTTTCCAAGCTGATTTCGATCCCCTTTACTTTGCAGCAATTTGACGATCATTCGACGAATTTGAGGGTAATTGGGGCATAGATGCTGTCTCTGTAGGTCTCGAAAGTACTGAATAAACACCTTTTCCTCTTATTTTGACAGGCGCTGTGAAATGCGATCGGTTTCGGCCTGGGAGGGTCGTCCGGCGCGTCGATGGGCCACGGTCGACTTTGGGACCCCATAATAGCTCGCAGCCTTGCGAATTGAGCCAAATAGGCCTAGATCCACGTCATTTGAGGCCTGCTGAATCGAATGCTCCATGTCCGAGTCGATTTAGAGCAATATTGACGGAGTTGTGGGGGTTCGAAAGTTGTGGGTGTGCAATTGATCAAAACGCGAAATTGGCTCGCCAAGTGGGGTGGCTCGCCAAGTACCCGACGTTAGAGCGCAGACGCTCGACGGATGGACAGCAATGGGAGACGAAATTCGCAGAGGCAGAAAAATTGAAGCTAGCGGAGATACAGGATAACAAGGCCCTGTACGACTTTATCTTTGCTATCAAGAGCGTTGACGCAGCGTACGCAAACGCGTATCAAGTTCACGTCGATACTACGCTGGAGAAGGGTGCAGACGCAGATATCCCGACGCTTCTTTCGAATAGTACTCTCCCAAGACGTTCCGTCCAGCTCTATAGTGTGCAATCCATCACTAAGACGATTCCCTTCGTCCCTCTTCTAGGAGTCGGAGGCGGTCTCGGATAGCGTACCTCCACTCCTTCACAAACTTGCAGATAAAAAGAGAAAACAAAAAGATAAGAACAGCACAGAAGTATAGTATCATCGTTACGCTACACCAAAGAGCAACGACCAGTAGCACTCGACCATTCAGCAAAGGATCAGCCTCTTCAACGGCAACGGCAACCTGTAGTCCACTCAAAACAATTGATGTAATTCCGATGATAAATAAGACTGGACCGTAAAAGCGGGCAAAATATTCCCTGTACTGATACTCGACGCGTTGGAAGTGTGACTTCCTGAGGAGGAGCGGGGCGTAGAAATTGAGTCTAGTCAGTCTGATCTCGCCGTAGGCGTAACGTCTGGAGACGTCCCGGTCGGGTATCTTGGCCAGGTCGGTCGTAAAGTTGCAGAACTGCTCCCAGGTGATGCCTATGGGGACGAGGTGCAGACTAGGATCTTGAGCAATGTAGAAGTCAGATTCAGATCTGACGAGATAGAAGTACGTCCTGAGATAGCCCAAAGCTGCTTTGCGAATATGAATATAACGACTCCGAGCTGTAACGTCCGCATCGTTTCCCAGATAGTCTCGCCAAAACGCGTATGACGTGAGATATCGGGGGAGCGGCTTCACGAAAATTCGATCGTAGATCCATACTAGATGTAATTTTGGATCCTCGGTCACGATGATGCTTCGCCTTTTCACGAGTTGTCGATGGAATGGGGAAATATTCGCGCTGTCCTGTTTTGACATCCACCAGAGCCTGCCCGCCATCCGATCCAGGTCCGCCGAGCAGTATTCTTTCTCGAGAAAGTCCAGCGCTCCACATCGGTTCTGGAGTGATATACGGGGATATCCTGGTAAATATGGCGTTGAAACTCCGTGGGCCGATCCGTGTGGAGGAGTATCCAATTCTGCGTTGAGCTGATGCGTGGCTGGAAATGGTGGTTCCATTAGGGGGTGCGCTTCGGAAGCAGCCATCTATGCTGCATCAGATTAGCGAGACACCTTAGCGCGGAGAGATGCGCACCTATAGTACTATTCCTTTTCCCAGACTACGAGAACATCGGAGGGTCTACAACAGACTTGCAAGTTCTTGACTTATCGATCTTGCTCAGCTGAAGATGTTTGAGGGGCAGTGCGATCATTTTGTTCGCTGCCGCCTAGTTCGCTGAGACTTACAAATCGACTAATTAGGAATCGCCACGACTTGGTGTCAGCCTTGCCGACACTGGTCCCTCCCCAGAGCCGCCCACTTCCGCCTGATTTTAAACGTCACATAATAAAGCAGCTGTCGACTCCCAGCCGCCAGCTGTGGTCCTGTGTTAGCATACTGCGACTTTGGACGACCGAGCACGCTATCTTCAATTCCGTTTTCTTTCGCCGACCAGGCGTCACCGCTGCTAGAAAGGCCAGGTGTGATCGGAGGCATGGACCAGCTAAACTGGGGCAAACACCTCACAGGCGCCCTAGCCACCCTGGTAATTACGATTTGCTGCTACGCACTCTTCTGGCGCCCACCAAAAAGAACGGTATCGACACCCAAACGATTTTTGACGCTGCGTATCGACGAGGTTCCGATCGATAAGTCGCGTGAAGCCCTTGAACACGACCTGAAGTCTGTTGTCGAACGGGATCCAGGTTTGAAGGAGGACTCAATCACCATAATGCAACACTCCCTCGTTCGAAGAGACCAGAAGATGGCCTGTGCAACAGCCACTTTCCGTACTTCAATCCCAGCGAACGAGGTGATCAGAAAGCTACACCAAGCGCGGAGTAGTCTCCCATACCGTTTCGATGTCAAATTCCATGGTATCACGCCGCTCTATGAAGGTCGCGGGGGTACAGATGTCGAGTAGGCGTACCCAGTCGATCAGAATCGCACATCGCTCACTCATCTTATAGCGTGATTGCCGTCCCCGGCCTTGGAAGTCACGCTATCGGTTCCTGGAAGTCATCCAGCAGCAATGACCTTTGGCTTCGAGACTACCTCCCCGATGACGTGCCCAACATTCGAGTGCTACTATATGGCTACGATACCTCACTTCAAGGTAGTGACTCCAGAGATTCAATTGAGGACCTAGGAAGCCGCTTTCTGGAGTCAATTAAGGCTTTTCGTGCGGGCACTGTATGTGGGATCCGAGAATGTTATGGCTATGCGGCTCACTCTGCGGCAGGCAGATCGCCGTCCTATCATACTCATCGGCCACAGCCTAGGAGGTTTGCTGATCAAGGAGGTAAGTCTGTTCACAAATCAGGACCGTCAGATGATCAACTCTCACCCCATTGCAGGCGCTAGTTCTTGCGCGCAATAGATCCGACGACCCGCAAAACCTCGATCTCTGCAGAGCTTGCTACGGATTGCTTCTCTTCGGTGTCCCAAATCTTGGATTGCGGAACGAACAGTTGAACAGCATCGTACAAGGCCAGCCGAACCATGTGCTGATACGGGATCTCGTAGTTGACGACGATTCCGAACCCTCTCCGTTCTTGAAGAGAATCTCTGACCAATTCTCCAAGTGTTGTAAGGGTCAGTACCAAGTAATATCGTTCTTCGAGCGAAAACGCAGTCCAACCATACAAGTAAGATACGTCGCCAGGCTAGTAAAACGGAATGCTAATAAGCATCCTATAGATCCAACGGGATGGAACCCTGACCAAAACAGGTCCAAGGACGTTTATGGTCACGCAGAAGTCCGCGACAAGCACGGGCCTGACTGCGCCAGCTGATGAAAATAACATTCCTCTCAACATGGACCACTCGGGACTGGTAAAATACGAAAGCAGGAGCCAAGATGAATATAGCATCGTGAAGGGGAAACTCAAAACACTTGTCGCTGAGGCAAAACGGGAGGTCGGCAGACGGTTTGCAAAGAATAGTACGTAGTTAGTAGCCACAGAGAATGTGTTGAATGTCGCCACTAACTTCTGGTTCTCAGACTTGACGCCAGAACAGGAGCGTTTGTGGAGTAATTTCAATATGCCACCTTACACGTGGTTCAGGACATCCACACTTGCTAAACCGGAGAAAGGAACTCTAGAGTGGCTGGTTCAAGAAAAAGCTGTCGAACATAATCCTGAAGTTGGGAACGAGAGCCCGCCTCAACGAAGTCTGTGCATGGAGGACTTCATCTCATGGCGGGACTCAAGCAAGTCAGAAAGTCTTCTGGTGACTGCTCCGCCTGGTCGCGGCAAATCAGTACTGTCAAATTTCGTCTTGGGACACCTCGAGAGCGAAATATTGCAGAAACCGTTGCCTGCCCGTAAGGTTATCTACTATTTCTGCAACATCTGGAACGACGAGGCTTCACGTAACGCGAACTCTGTACTCCGAGCACTCATTATTCAGCTCTGTGAGCATCAGCTGCGCCTATTTCGAATCCTTCACTCGGAGTGCGAAGACCGAGATCGCTTCTTCTCAGCACCATTCTACTCATTATGGCATATATTCGAGAGTATGCTGCGAGATGACACGTACACTCGGATTTATTGTGTCATCGACGGCCTTGATGTTTACCAAGAGGGAATGGATGAACTCATCCCTAAATTAACCGAGGAATTCAGCCGCAGAGCCGAAGCAGGAAGTCCACTCCTGAAATTGCTCTGCACGTCCAGACCACAAAAGGTCATATTGGACTTGTGGGAACAGTCAATGCACAGGATTCTTCGCTGCAATGCCCATGACCTCGACGTCTTTATTAACTCTCGGGTCTCGTCTTTGGGAAAGAGCTTCAGAGATGATATGAGACAAAGTATTACAGACCAACTGCTCATGCAGGCTGACAATACGTTCCTCTGGCTTCATGTGGTCATCAGGAAAATTAAATCAATAGACGTGCCTACTCCTAGGAAGATCGAAGAAACAATCAAAAATAGCCCTCAAGATCTGTATGATTTATACCATCGCCTAGTACACGGCATAATTCAGAGAGATCGAGACAACGCTCGTCTCCTGGCGTGGGTAGTTTACGCACGGCACCCTCTGGACCTCAAAGAACTGGAAGACGCCATGGCCATCAAACTGACAGAGAAGTACACGAGCTACGAGCAATGTCTCAAGGATAGGCCATGTCTGGTATCAGATGAGGTCCACAAAGTATTTGGCACTTTGTTAGACATCAATAAAGGCAGGGTATACCTCATCCATCAGTCCGTCAAAGACTATTTCCAGCGTGAGGATCCTCTTCAAAACTACATTGGCGTTAAACCTCGACTGTTTCTGGCACATATCTCTATGACATACCTGTCTCTCGAAGAGTTTGGATGTCCCTCGTGGGATGTGAATGAGCTCCTACAAGAATATCCACTGCTTCGATATGCCGCTAGCTACTGGTTTTCCCATATTGAGACAGCGGCCGACATCAACTGCTACCCTCCTCTTCAGGACTTTCTCAATGACATCATTCCTCCTAATAGTCCTAAGGCAAAACTTTGGATGAGAATACACCGGGGCGTGGATTTTAGGAACCCCTCTGAGGTTTTTGAATCGCCTTCTCGGATCAGTGAAGTGGCGATTTCTTTCGACATTGGATGGCTCGTGGAGTTACTATTGAATAAAGAGAGATGTGGCGTTAGTGGTAACTTCGAAAGAAATTGTTTATTAAAAGCCGCACGCCAAAAAGGAGCTGTGCTTAAAGTCATGCTGAAACATGAAAAAGGCATGAAATTAGCAGTAACAGGTGCTGTGGTTGAAGCCATTGCAGCAAGTCACCATCATAGTATGATGACACTCCTTCTTGACCGACGAGGAGCAGACGTCCAGATCAATGAAGAGGTGGTGAAGGCAGCTGCGGGGAACTCCGGAAGTGGTAGAGAAGTGATGACACTCCTTCTTGACCGGCGAGGAGCAGACGTCCAGATCAGTGAAGAGGTGGTGAAGGCAGCTTCAGGGAACTACGAGAGTGGTAAGGAAGTGATGACACTCCTTCTTGACCGACGAGGAGCAGATGTCCACATCACTGAAGAGGTGGTCAAGGCCGCTGCAGGGAACTCCGGGGATGGTAAGGAAGTGATGAGAGTCCTTCTTGACCGACGAGAAGCAGACGTTCAGATCACTGAAGAGGTCGTCAAGGCCGCTGCATGGAACAACTGGAGTGGTAAGGAAGTGACGACGCTCCTGCTTAACCGACGAGGAGCAGATGTCCACATCACTGAAGAGGTGGTCAAGGCCGCTGCAGGGAACTCCGGGGATGGTAAGGAAGTGATGAGAGTCCTTCTTGACCGACGAGAAGCAGACGTTCAGATCACTGAAGAGGTCGTCAAGGCCGCTGCATGGAACAACTGGAGTGGTAAGGAAGTGACGACGCTCCTGCTTAACCGACGAGGAGCAGATGTCCAGATCACTGAAGAGCTACTATCAGCGATAGCACAACACTTTGATGAGGAAGTGATGACTCTCCTGCTAGACCGACGAGGAGCAGATGTCCACATCAGTGAAGAGGTGGTCAAGGCCGCTGCAAAGAACTCCTGGACTGGGGTGGAAGTGATGGCACTCCTTCTTGACCTACGAGGAGCAGATATCCACATCACTGAAGAGGTAGTCAAGGCCGCTGCAGGGAACGACTGGAGTGGTAATGAAGTGATGACACTCCTTCTTGACCGACGAGGAGCAGATGTCCAGATCAGTGAAGAGCTACTATCAACGATAGCACAAGGCTTTGATGAGGAAGTGATGACGCTCCTTCTTGACCGACGGGGAGCAGATATCCACGTCACTGAAGAGGTAGTCAAGGCCGCTGCGGGGAACTACCGGAGTGGTAAGGAAGTGATGAGAGTCCTTCTTGACCAACGAGGAGCAGATGTCCAGATCACTGAAGAGCTACTATCAACTACAGCAGAACACTTTGATAAGGAAGTGATGGCACTACTACTTGACCGACAAGGAGCAGATATCCACGTCACTGAAGAGGTAGTCAAGGCCGCTGCGGGGAACTACCGGAGTGGTAAGGAAGTGATGAGAGTCCTTCTTGACCAACGAGGAGCAGATGTCCAGATCACTGAAGAGCTACTATCAACTACAGCAGAACACTTTGATAAGGAAGTGATGGCACTACTACTTGACCGACAAGGAGCAGATATCCACATCACTGAAGAGGTTGTCAAGGCCGCTGCAAAGAACTCCTGGACTGGGGTGGAAGTGATGGCACTCCTACTTGACCGACAAGGAGTAGATATCCACATCACTGAAGAGGTTGTCAAGGCCGCTGCAAAGAACTCCTGGCCTGGGGTAGAAGTGATGAGAGTCCTCTTTGACCTACGACGAGCAGACGTCCGCATCACCGAAGAGGTTGTCAAGGCCGCTGCAAAGAACTCCTGGCCTGGGGTAGAAGTGATGAGAGTCCTCTTTGACCTACGACGAGCAGACGTCCGCATCACCGAAGAGGTTGTCAAGGCCGCTGCAAAGAACTCCTGGCCTGGGGTAGAAGTGATGAGAGTCCTTCTTGACCGACGAGGAGCAGATGTCCACATCAGTGAAGAGGTCGTCAAGGCCGCTGCAGAGAACTACCGGAGTGGTAAGGAAGTGATGACGCTCCTTCTTGACCGACGAGGAGCAGATGTCCACATCAGTGAAGAGGTCGTCAAGGCCGCTGCAGAGAACTACCGGAGTGGTAAGGAAGTGATGACGCTCCTTCTTGACCGACGAGGAGCAGATGTCCACATCAGTGAAGAGGTCGTCAAGGCCGCTGCAGAGAACTACCGGAGTGGTAAGGAAGTGATGACGCTCCTTCTTGACCGACGAGGCGCAGATGTCCAGATCACTGAAGAGCTACTATCAACAACAGCAGAACACTTTGATAAGGAAGTGATAGCACTCCTGCTTGACCGACGAGGAGCAGATGTCCACATCAGTGAAGAGGTCGTCAAGGCCGCTGCAGAGAACTACCGGAGTGGTAAGGAAGTGATGACGCTCCTTCTTGACCGACGAGGAGCAGATGTCCACATCAGTGAAGAGGTCGTCAAGGCCGCTGCAGAGAACTACCGGAGTGGTAAGGAAGTGATGACGCTCCTTCTTGACCGACGAGGCGCAGATGTCCAGATCACTGAAGAGCTACTATCAACAACAGCAGAACACTTTGATAAGGAAGTGATAGCACTCCTGCTTGACCGACGAGGAGCAGATATCCACATCACTGAAGAGGTGGTCAAGGCAGCCGCAGGGAACTCCGAAAGTGGTGAGCAAGTGATGAAAATCTTTCTTAACCGACGAGGAGCGGATGTCCAGATCAGTCAGTAGACAACGCCATGATCATTTGACACAGTCCTCTCACACTTACGGAGCCAAAAAATGTTGTTTTCATGTCAAAGAAACAAATTAAGATCAGTCTATCTGTTTTTGCAGTGCGCCCTTCGGTATTCAGACGAAGCATGGACCCAAGGGCTTTTCGGCTCTGAATTCGCGCTATTCGGGCGGGGGAGGTCCTCTGCTAATGAAGCAGCTCCAACGGTATCCAATGAACCTGAAATCTCCTCTTGGTGGTGCTTATGAGTCATTTCATGGCTGTCCTATTGTACCAAATTGAGAATTGAGCCCAGCAGCCTAAGCGGATCAGATCGGGCCGACGGCCGTGGTAGCGATTGGGTCTTTGATGTTTTCGCTGAGGGCGACAGTGAGACTGAGGGAGACAGCTCGCCACCCTCGAAGCGAGCCCGATCTTCCCCTCGCCCGTGGGAAGCCACTGATACCTTTTCATAAGTATCCTAATAATATTGTGAAGCCGAAAATATTTAGCAGTTCTGGTATATTGAAGACCTTCCATGACAAGTGCCTTTGAAGCGAACCTTCTAAGCGTACCTTCTACCAGTCCTCTCAACGTCCTCTCTATAGTGCAAGCGAGACTATACTTGGATCCTCAGTCAAGGGACTACATAAAGAACTGCAATCTACACGAACTCGACATGGTGATCGCTCGACTCGTTCACATTGAACACAGCGATCAGGGACATTTTCCATTCCACAACTGGCAATTTCTGCGGAGATTAGGCTATAATCATACCGATTTCGAACGGGATGAGAGTGTAGATTCAATGGGGGTCTCTCTGTTCATCTTCCGCCCTACGGGCGGCGGTGTGGCCAAGCAGGCGCCCATCACAGGCGCCATGGCAAAGACAGCCTTCGATATGGATTGAGATCTGTCTATAAATCACAAAGAGAATGCTTTTCTGGCTGGTTGATGAAGCTAATGGCCACCGCGAAAGGTGTGAGTGTTGGCGATAACAGTTATTGGCATCAAGGTGACAATATCACGACGAATCATCATCATCCGCTGCCTGGTACGTTGAGTCAACTCAACCTTCCTCCGGACAGTCCGAGGTTAGCAGAGGGAAAGACTAATGTTACACATCGGCTCTGATGCTTCAGCTGCAAATGGCTAATATATGCTTGTTCCGCGACAGCCCCACCCGCACCTCCAAGCTACAAGCTTGGGCTGAACCTGGACGGCGCGCCGCAGATTGACGGGCGACTCTTCGTCGGACGAGAGCAAGAGCTTGCGCAGATCCAAGAATGGCTGTCCCCGGTGAACCCCACACAGAACGTGGTGGCCATCTCGGGACTCGGCGGCATGGGCAAGACACAGCTGAGTCTGCACTTCGCGAAGCGCTGTCACCCGAGCTATTCTGCGGTAATCTGGCTGAACGCAAACTGTGAGACTACACTGAAAGCGGCGTACGTCGCACTCGTGCGACGATTTCACGGGGAGGACGGGCGAGGAGAGGCGGTGGGAAAGATAGACGAAGAGCAGGCGGTTCGAACCGTGCGACAGTGGCTGTCGCGACCGGAGAACAAGACATGGCTGGTGGTGTATGACAATTACGACGACCCGCAGCTTCCCGGACTTCGAAGCAGCACAGGGTATGACATCCGTACTTACTTTCCTTACTCCACACAGGGGTCGATCCTAATCACGACTCGATCTGCTCGCCTCACGTTTGCGAAACAAGTGCGGCTGAAGAAATTTGACGATCTGGACCAAAGCCTGGCGATTCTAGCGACGCGGTCGAGTCGGGAAACGCGAGGAGGTCAGTATTTAAGCTGCTCTCATGTAAATGCTGGTACTCGTATCTAACGGTGTGGGTCACCGGATCCAGATGGTAATGCGACGAAATTGGCGAAACGACTCGACGGTCTACCACTGGCACTTGCCACCGCTGGAGACTACATCGGGAAGACCCCCGACAGCTTTGGCGACTATTTACAGATGTACGAAGACGCCTGGCA
Organism: Endocarpon pusillum Z07020; assembly: GCF_000464535.1. Taxonomy (NCBI): domain Eukaryota; kingdom Fungi; phylum Ascomycota; class Eurotiomycetes; order Verrucariales; family Verrucariaceae; genus Endocarpon; species Endocarpon pusillum. The sequence goes on from NW_006913530.1 coordinate 111,684, forward strand.
AGATCTGGCCGACAACAGCGACGGGCTCTTTAACGTCTTGAAGGGTGGCTCAGAGAGATTTGATGGCTGTCGTATCAGAGTCGTCATGCATCAAATGCACCCGTTCCTCAAAGCAATTAACTCTCCTACACTAATACTGCTGACATCACGTTGCACAAAGAACAGGTGTGGATAGTTTACATGAGAAGCATTTCAACACGACCACGATAGATTTTCGGTATTGCCATTAGAATCGGGGATCTTGGTGTGATGTTACCGCGACCAGTTTTGGTGCGCCACTATGGTCCCTACGTTAATATTATTTGGTTTCAAGAAATCCATCAATCGTAAATGGCGGGTATAATGCTGATATCTACCGAACACGTAAGGTCAATCCATCTTCATCGCCCCAGCATATAGCCTCCCTTCTACCGGCATCCTGACCTCCTTATCCGAAAAAGCGCAATGACCAATCTCCTCTCCCTCTGGCGAAGTAACACCCCATTGCAGCGGTGCCGCCGAGTCGACATCCTCGCGTCCATAACAAGCAGCTGATATCGCCGCACTGCAGCTCCCCGCCAGCGGTATCCCGCGCTTATACCGCCGGACACTCAGGAGCACCATGAAAAATGCCAGACAGGTTCCGATGATCATGGTCAGTGCGACAACGCTGGGGGAGTAGCCACATGTTGATATCGCAGCGTTGTCCACCAGGTCACCATCTTTGGAATAGGTTGCAACCTGGGCGAGGAAGATAGACTGGCTGACGGACCAGTGGAGGATGCCGGAGAGGATGAGGAGAGGCACGGCGTAGCGATAAGGCAGCTGGAGGAAGTAGGTTGATCGCTGGCCTTTTATGGGGTCCGAGACGCGTAGGGGTTTACGTTTGTGCGCGAAGTCGGACCATTCGGTGGCAAGGAGCATGCTGGTAAAAACGCCGTTGAAGAGGAGGTAGAGGAATGACAAAATCATTTGCGGGATGTTGCTGATCAGCACGCTGGCTATGATTGTGGTGCCACCGATGGAGGCTAAGTGCCACCCGCTGATCAGGGTGTCCGGGGTAACAGCGCCGATGCCTAGGTTAATGAATTCAAGAGCTGATCTAGCAACACCGTTATTGTTGTAGTTTGCCGTATTGACGCCGATAACAAGGAGGATAGTGACTGTGAGCATGCAGCAAAAATATCTGTGAAGGTTAGCTTTAGAAGTTAAGAAGGGAGATGAGTGAAATCAATAACGTACAAAGCTAGGCATGAATACCATCTTGCCGGAGTGACCGCACTGAACCATCTCTCAACGCTTGATCTATACTTGACCGGGTCTGCTTTCCAGTCTTTTGAGAATCCCTCATTCTTCAGCTGAATGCTCATCGCCTCATAGCAGCAAACCAGGGCCGCATCATAATCCTTAACCATTTCGAAGCCATATTGGGGAAACTTGCCAGCCTTGATGCTCTTCTTGCTGCTCAAGCACAAGCCTCTGGTAGTCTGATCGCTGTCGTTCAAGAATGAATCAATGGCATCCCCAATTGTGATCAAAGGTTTGTCTTTGAGAACAAAAGTGATGAGGAACATGAGTAGGGCTTTTCCCACATTGCATACCATCACAACGATCATGATGAATTAACTAAAATTCACGCAACACTTCCCAGCGACTTGCTCGCTCAGGCAATAGTCGATATCCCATCCATATGAATGCCAGCGTTCAGCATTGGCTCTGACCTTGGGCAAGAGGGCAGAGCAGTGAAAATAATATCTAAAATCTGAAAGTTCATAGCCGTAGCGTGATATACTGTCTTCAGCATAGCATATCCAGTTGTAAGGGTTAAAACTATTAGGCGTGTCCATATTTATCCAGAAATGTTCTGGCACAACTCGCTTGACCGACTGGTTTTCACTTTTTGTGTTCTCTATGACCACAGCCACCAGTTTCCTCCTAGTACTGAGAAACTCAGTGGCATACGCATTGATGCACTCAGCTCGTTCAAGCCGATCCTATGTTCTCGCTCGATTCTAGATGCTCTCGAGATCTGGAAACCTGGTCTTGTTGTGGGTAGATTATGGTCCACCCTCCACAAATTCTTTGGTGGCAAAGACTATGTTGTACTCGTTCGTTGAGAGAGACAGGAAGGCAACCGAATTGTATAGGAGATGTAACGGTAGGGAACTCAGACCTAGCTACCACCACATCACTAACTTCCACGTCGCAACATTCTTGAGGTTCCGTACACTTGGGACGCCAACATCGACCCACTTCCTTCTCACATGAGCGGTGTCAATTTCTTTCCGAGTAGGCGCTAAGAGAATCTGCATGCAGTAATTGCTTCCACTCAGGAGCATAATGCTCACGGCATTAATACCAAAATATGCCCAGGTGTTGATCTGCTCCGCATGATGACAGTCACCAGCGAATACTTGAGCAATTTCCTCTTTGAACTTCAACATGGATGAGACCCATATCAGGATAGTCAGGTTGGGAAGAAAAGCAGTGGTGGCCATCATGGCCGAGCCCAAAGCCCCGACCGGCCAGCCGACCCTTTTCCACTGTTGTGTGAACCGTTTGGACGATGGATCTATACTGTTGCCGTCGACCCAAAATTAAGTCGTGGCGCCACGGTCGTGTTCAACTTCTCCGGCAGGCACGGAGGTATATGTGATCGAGGGTTTGGTCAGTGCATACTATCCCTAATTGTAAGTCATTTTGGTAGTGATTCAGACGGACGCATGCTCAATAGACGTACCCATGAGATCCATCCATTTTTGAGGATGAATGACAACACCGGGCTTATGCTTGCTCCGGGCCAGAGAGAGCGTCGCGAAGGACAAGGAGATGTTGGCCTGCGGAGGTATGCTGACGACGCCGCGGGGAGAGATAGTTGGTTTGTCTGACTCCTGCCTCACTGTTCTCTTGATTTGTTGGCGTCCAACCGCTAAATCGTATCACAGGGCCTTTGAGCCACCATCGAGGATGAATGAGAGATTTTGGTATTGGTCGAGAAACCAGCCTCGGCGCAGGAGCTGCGGAATTTACGCTAGCAGAAGAGGTTCAACAAGTCCTAAGATTATCCAATTGTATTATCCTCCAACCTGGCGTAAAATGCGCCAATTTTCTGATTGGTCAGTGCTAAAATAGTGCTATTAACCTTAAATTATTATGAACCAACCAAACTCTGCCAGGTAAACCTTATTTTCTTAGCAAAAAGCTTGACATTTGGGATGGAACACCAAAAAAGTTCAATGGCTGCGGTTACAACTTTAAGCTCAATTGTTAAGGGCTTTTCAGCTTTTAAATCGCGTTCTTTTCGAGCGTGAGAGGTCATTAGCTAATGGAGCAGCTTCTATCATATTTAAAGGGCCTGAAATCTCCTCTTAGTGGTGCTTTTAAACCATTTGACAGCTTACACCCTTTGTAACTCACCTCAATTGGGATCTTCACATAAAGTCTGAGTTCAACCCCGCATTGTGCCCCACCACTGCCTCCTCCCTCTTCTCATACAAATTACTACCTACTATGGAAAACCCATTGAAATCCTATGAAACTCAAGGACACTGTTCATTTGGTTATGCTCTTTGAAGCTATACTAATTTCCTAATTAGGAAATGTGTATTTAGTATCTAGTGTACCATCCTTTTGCTGCAAGTACGTAATTCACCCTGGTATCCATACTCTTGATTAACTCGTTAATAGCTTCTTGACTAATTGCCTCCTAACCCTCGCGAATAGCTCGAAATAAGCTTTGATAATCCTCCTCACTTTTGCTCATTTGATTAAGTTCAGGATAATGCTCCTGAATCTACTGCTTGAGTTGCGCCCAAAGGTGTTCAATTAGATTCAAATCAGGACTATAGGGCGGCCAATCTATCACTGATATGCCCTCATCTTCAAACTATTTCTTAATCTTTTTGGCAGTATAAATAAGGGCATTATTCCTGTATAAACGTTATACCAGGTTGCCATGTTCAAGGTAATTAGTCATTAAGAATTGCGAGATAGGAGTTGGTAGTGTATCCGGACTTCTCTAAATCAGGATCTCAATCTATTATAACTATATCTGAACGACCATCTTTATAAATTACACCCCATATCATGACGCTGATATCCTTGCCTTTCTTATAGGGTTGTACCATATCCTTATCCCACTTCTGTTGTAGTGTACGAAATTCAAGGCTACATTTGTCACTCCATATTATCTTGCGCCATTAATCCCAAGTCTAATTCTTATGCGCTTTTGCCTATGCAAATCGTTTAGTAACCACTTCCTGAGTAAGCAAGGGCCTTTTTTTGGCTATCTAATTAGTAATACCCCCATTCTTAAGTAATTTGTAGAGGGTATTTGAATGAACAGTGACCCCAGCTTGGGACTTAAGCAGGGCATAGGTAATCTTCGGATTGCTTTGTATAATACGTAGAATATTTCGTTTATCAACTCTTGATAATGCAGGGGGTCGACCAGAGCGCGGGCGCGATTGCCCTGCGTTGCGCAGGCATTCTCTTTGTAGGGTAGTAGCAACAGTTGTTGGCGTACAAAAGACCTTGCCACCAATTTGCGTATTTGTCAACCCCACGGCGCCTTATATGCAGAAATCTGAGCTCGATCCCATATAGATAACTCTTGATTATATCCTCGATTGCCAGAAATAGCCTTAAGAGGCTCTCGTTGAGCCATAATAGTCGAATGAATAGAGTGGTGAAATTCGCGTGGTAGCATTTAGCGCGTTTTGCGACTCAGACTTTTTGTGGGGTACTGTACATAGGTACAGAAGTGACACTGATGCCCCCTCGTGCTCCCGTGCGGGGAGTAGCAGCTTAGACACCGCGGAGCGCGTAGACTTGGTGTCGGAGTCGAACTCAATCTCATAGTTACCTAGCCATTCCTCATCACTTGCGGCAGCCTAAAATGTGACCTCGACAGGATTCCCAACCTTACGAACCTTCGGTCCGGATGTACACATCTATCTGACGATTGCAATGTCATCGCCGAAACCATGTGGACCCTCGAGTCGGACGGGGAGTTTCTCCAAGGTACTTTTCCCTGCACCGTGGACAGCTAGAGCTTCTCCCTAAAAATTGTGCCTGCAGGAAAACGAGTCTGGCTGAGACCAGGCCAGAGGTATCTGTTCGGACGAGTAAAGAAAGATGGAGTCTTCCAGGCTATCGATCACAAAGGCGTGTCGCGAAGGCAATGCGTCATCGAGGTCGAAAAAGTCAAACCAGGTGATGGGTCTCTGCTTCATACCCGATCGAAGATTATTGTGACAGATGAAAACTCCAGAAGTGGGACATACGTTGATGGCAAGCTGCTGAAGGGGGCAAGCCAAGAGTTGAAGAGTCTACAGCACCATTTGAAGCTGGGGGCATATCCTTACATTTTGACCATCAAATGGCAACCTGTGTGTTTGAGTTTCTTCTTGACGAGCAAGGAGAAAAAGAGCCCGGATCCATTGCGAGTGAAAAGAGATCTACTAGAGCCGCTCGACATCAAAACAATCCAGCCATTCGTGTCGAACCAGACAACGCATGTTGTTGCTACCAAGAGGAATACAGTGCCTGGTCTTCAAGCATTGATCTCTGGAAAGCATATTGTCGATCATTCCTATGTTGATGCATTGGTCTTTGCTGCCACTCCAGATGATCTTGAGGAGGACGAGAATTTGTCACCCTTGGAGCAGGACTTTGATGCTGCGTGGCCTGATCCGGTGCCACATCTGCCACCGCAGGGAAGAGAGCCTACAGAGAAGCCACCTGAATCATACTCGCCCGACTCCACAAGAGAAAATGTCTTCGAGGGTTGGACCTTTGTCTTTCTTGAGCCTGGTCAATATGAGACTCTATTACCTGCAATCACAACAGGTCATGGGAAAGGTCTTTTGTATAACCTCGAACCTGGCAAGACCACCGCAGAAGACGTCGTCACATACATGCGAAATGCTGCAGGGGAAAAAGGGGTTGGTAGTTTCAGCCAGTCCACGAATGAAGGAGGTGTCATCATGGTCAAACCAACCTTAAAGAAAGAATGGTTGCAGTGGGGGGATGAGCTTGCCAATGAAGTCGCATTGAAGCTTGATCAAAAGTACATTGACCAAGCCGATTTTCTAGATGCCATTTTAGGCAATGATGCAGCGTCATTGAGGAAAGCTGTTCCGTTCGAGACTATGAGTGAAAGAGGGGCGCCTCCGCTAATAGCGGGTATGTCGTCCAAACTCCGAGTCATTCAGGATTGCTGATCAATTGCCAGCGTCATCTACGGTAGCCAAAAACCCTCCAAGTACTTCGGTTCCACAAGAGACTCAAACCGCATCACGTCCAAACGACGTTGGAGGCGCAGGAAATCCTAAAGCTTCCCCACCCACGCTGAATCACTCACCTGAACAGGAGGCTCCTCCCCAAAAACGTGCACGTATACGCGCTGCGCCCATCAGTCGGTTCAAAGCGTTCGATGACGAGTTTGATATGGACGCTATAGCTCCATATGAGCCTCCTGATGAGAGCATCGGATCTCAAACTCATCCCTCCCAGGAGAGAGCAACAACGCCGTTCTCGGTTGAGGATGAATCATCACAGATCAATGGGCATGCTGGTGGTGGTGGTGGTGGTGGTGGGCACAAGAGGGCTAGGTCTCCAAGCGACGACGCCATGGTTGATGGACTTCTCCCCGCGGCTGTAGCTATGAAAAAGCGGAAGCTAGCGTTCGATAAAGGAAACAGAGGAAAGAATGTGACCGGAGCGCAGGATCATGCTGAGGAGCAGGATAAACGGAAAGCGCGAAAGGCTCCAGCGAGACAGGAGATGGATGTTCGAGCAGTTGCTCGTGAACGGCGTGAGGCAGAAGAAGAGGCAGCAAGAAGGGATCAGGAGGTTCTTGAAGCTAACCTTGGTGATATTAGCGTGGAAGAAATGAAGAAGCTTGCCGTGGTTGTGGAAATGGAAGTTCCTACAGGCAATAAACGAGCCGACCGAGCCATTGGGGACGCAAGTGACCGCTGGAACGAGCGATGGAATGGGAGGAAGAATTTCAAGAGATTTCGAAGGAAGGGAGAAGGCGATGGAAGCGCCAGGAGGCCAACCCAAGGTGTGATTGTGCCTCTGGTGGAGGTGAAGAGGAAGAACTATGGGATTGGAGAGGCGTATTGGAGTAGTAGTCGGGACAAAGAGAACGACTCCGGACGCAAGAGTGGCCGAGGCGGGAATGTCTCGTCGCAGACTCAAACACAGACCCAATCACAGACACATCCATTGGCGGAAGACTCTACATCACCAACCATGACCCGACTCCAACAAGAAGCTGCCGATATAGTGGAGTCGATCGACGTGGACAGGCCGCGCCAGACTCGATTGACGGACAGGACGCAGCAGAGTCAAGCTAGCGTCAACAGCAGTAAAGGGAAAAGAGCAGCCAGCTCTGCAGCGCATGTTACCGCGAAGAAACAGAGGACAATCCGAACCAAAGCCGCGTCTGATAGCGAGAGCGATGAGGAGTTGAGGTTCAGATTTGGCGGCAGGAGAGGATGAAGACAGCTAGAGAGCCAGAGAGCCAGATAGCCCAGATAGCTGTGTACATTCTAGTTGAGATCTTTTCATTTGCAAGGTTGATATGTTGATGCGTTGATGCGTTGATGCGTTGATGCGTTGTTCAAGTTGTACATGGAGGGTGTTATGGCTTGGCTTCGGCTCTGGAATCATGTCGAGCCCGATGTCGAGCCCGATGTCGAGCTCGGAAGACAGATTCCGGGAGACAGATGTTGGTGTTGGTGTACATAACTCAGGCGATATTTGCTGCTCAGATTTGATGCTCAGATTTGATGCTCAGAGTGTCCCACCGATTGTGACACCGCCATTGCACCTCGGCACCTACTCTTCCACTTACCTCCCACCCTCCATCAGCTCTGTTTCTTGATCGCTTTGTCCTCCGTATCTGCTGTTAGGTGCTTTCCTCTAGCGAGACTGATTTAAGGTGCATTTCCGTCATGCCCCTTTGCGCCCTCAACTGTATATTGTGAACTGGGACAACCCACTTAAGTTAGGACTCGGGCCATTGCGTGGCGTTGCCAGCCGAAGCAACCACGAGAGCCGGTCCTGATCCCAACCATGCCAGGTAAGCACTGTACCACCCACCGCCATCTCCGATCTCTTTGATACGAGATCTCTAACCGGCCTCCAACAGCAATAGCGCTCCCGGTCGCGCTGCCGGCCGCTGCCGCATCGCTCGCCTACCTCAACGCGCGATGGGCAGTCAGCAACGACTGGCGGATCCTGAGCTCTGCCGCTCGCGCGCGGGCACGACAAGCACGGCTCGAGAAGAGAGACCGCATTAGTATCTTCTACGCGCTCGAGGAATTCGCGACAGCGTCCAGAACGGCCGACCTGCCGTTTTTGGTCTTCGAGGGCACGACGTGGAGTTTCAGGCAGACGTACGATAGCGTGCTCCGGTATGCGGCGTGGTTACATCACGGTCATGGTGTCGAGTCACGGCATATCGTGGCGTTGGAGTTCATGAACTGTCCGCAGTTTGTGTTTCTGTGGTTGGCGCTGTGGTCGCTCGGCGCGGTGCCGGCCTTCATCAACTATAACCTGACCGGCGCTCCGCTCGTCCACTCGATCCGCGTGTCTACTGCTCGTCTCCTGATTGTGGATCCGGAGATTCGATCGGTCTTGACTCCGGAGGTGGAAGCGGAGATCACTTCTCCTACATTCCTCTCCCGCAGCAGCACCAGCAACAGCACCAGCAACAGCGACAGCGTACCCGCTTCCACCTCTCCTCTCAAGATAGTCCACTTCACATCGACCATCCAGTCCTCCCTCCCCTACCAACCCGCCTACCGCGCTCCCGACTCCGCCCGCTCTCATATCCGCCCGCGCGATCCCGCCATCCTAATCTACACCTCCGGCACCACGGGCCTCCCCAAACCCGCCATCTCGTCCTGGAACAAATTCAACGTCGGAGGCGCCTTCACCGCGTCCTGGATGGGGCTGAGACCCGCCACGTCCCAAAAGCCCGATCGCTTCTACAGCTGCATGCCGCTTTACCACTCGTCAGCAGCCATGATGGGACTCAGCAACTGCCTCATCAACGGCACAACCTTCGTGCTCGGCCACCGGTTCAGCAGCAGCAAGTTCTGGAAAGAGGTGCGCGAATGCGAAGCCACGGTGCTCCAATATGTCGGCGAGATGTGTCGCTATCTCCTCGCCGCGCCACCCGAGGCCGATCCCGACAATCCGAGCGAGAACCTCGACAAGAAACACAAGATCCGCATCGCGTTCGGCAACGGCCTCCGGCCCGACGTGTGGGAGCGCTTCAGGACGCGCTTCGGCATTGCCACCATCGCCGAGTTCTACGGCGCCACCGAGGGGACATCCGGCGCGTGGAACCTCAGCGCCAACTCCTTCGCCGCGGGAGCCGTGGGCCGCAACGGCATGATCGCCGGCCTGATACTCAGGAAGCACATCTGCATCGTCAAGTTGGACTACGAGAGCGAGATGCCCTGTCGTGATCCCGAGACCGGGTTATGTGTCCCCCTCCCGAGAGGCGAGGCGGGCGAGCTCCTCTGCGCGCTGGACCCGCGCGATATCGAGGCTCAGTTCCAGGGCTATTTTGGCAACGAAGCGGCGTCCAGGAAGAAGGTATTACGGGATGTATTGAAAGGGGGAGATGCGTGGTTCAGGACTGGCGATGTGATGAGGTGGGATGCGGAGGGGAGGTGGTGGTTCGTCGATCGGATCGGGGACACGTATCGCTGGAAGAGCGAGAACATCAGCACGGCCGAGGTGGCGGATGTGATTGGCCGTTTTCCCGGCGCCGCAGCTGGAGGAACCGGAGCAGGAGGAGGAGAAGAAGGAGTGGTGGAGGAGGTGAACGTCTATGGCGTGCAGATCCCCGGCGTCGAAGTCGAGGGCCGAGCCGGCTGTGCCGCTATCGTCTTCAACACCTACAACAATAACAGCAATAATCAGAAGACAGAATTGTCGGAACGAGACAAAGAATCCCTCATGGCCGACCTGGCCACCTACCTCAGCAACTCCCTCCCCAAATACAGCGTCCCCCTCTTCATCCGCCTGGTCAAACACATGGCCCGCACGGGCAACATGAAGCAGCAGAAACACGTGCTGCGGAATGAGGGGGTCGATCTGCAGATCGTGGAGGACAGGCATGGCGAGGAGATCTGGTGGTTGAGGGATCACAAATACGACGGTGGGCGTGGCGAGGAGGGAAGACGCTACGTCCGGTTTCGGCAGGGGGATTGGGACGCCTTGAGGGCGGGCAGGGCGAGGTTGTGACTTGGGTCCCCGGTTGGGTTGGGTGCCAGGTCTTGCGGATGCGGATGCAGGTAGGATGGAGAGGATAGGGGATGAAAGATACACGCGAATGGTAGAGTAGATAACGTAGGGGTATTGGGTTTGACATATACGACAAGATGATCAGATGGACGCAATGAAAGCCTGGCTGGATCCATGATGCGTGATGCGTGATGTGATGCGTTATGGCAGAGGCACGAGATATGACGGGACAAACAAACACCGCAGCAGCACATATGACAGATACATCCCAGTATCTCTAGATGTCAATGCCTAAGTTTCCGACACGGTTTGAAGGTCGGGTAGCGATTTCAGATGGACCAGCATCACTGAAGAGAAGACTACGATCAGGGGAATCTGTCTCAGGCGACAAAGGTTGGCAAATCTCTGATTGTTGCTGGTACAGCGGGAGAATAGCTTTCCGCTCCCACGAGTGACTGCCTGACTGCCTTACTGCCACATACCACGTCTGCACACATGGTAATGTAATGCAGGAAACACTGCCAGCTGCTTCTTTGTACAATGCTCTGGTTTCCACTACTCCGTAAAGCCAAACCATTTTGGAGCTCTCCAAGGCCAAGGTCAGGTGGTGTACAACTGGGATCTGGAGACAGAAATACCCAGTGTCTCTCCCCAAGGGCTTGCTTATTCTCAACCCCCACAACCTCACACGACGATCACGTACATTAGCAACAAGCGTTCCACTTAAAGCTCCTCCTCGTCTGAAGAAGGGCTTCCATCCCGAATCGATAGATCGACAGTTACAGTGCTCGTAGCTGGTCCCTTCACTGACGTTGGTCTTCCTTTGGCAGCCACGAAGCGCTTGTCCGAAGAATTGGTCTCACTATCGCTCTCACTTTCGGTCTCTGACTCGGACTCTGAATCACCATCTCCCAACAGATTTTTGCCGTTGGCTAGATTTGGAGTCGGCAATCCTGATTTCTTGAAGGATGAAGCAGTTGTCTTCTCTGCTCTTTGTACTTCCCGTTGAGCAATGAGCTCTTTCATGTACGAAGGTTTCTCTGCTGATATGGCATTGTGTGGAGCCTTTGGCTTCGCTGGAGGGGCTATGGCAGATTTGATGTTGGTAGAGGTTGACCCGGCCGTGGGATTCTTTGCAATGGTCGAAACATTGGCTGGACGCTGAGTTCTGGAGGATGACGATGACACCACATCGCCACTTTGAGCTTTCTTTGCTGCAACAGCGGTTGACGCTTGCACTGAAACCTTGGGCTTCGAAGCTTTGGAAGATTGCTTTACAGCAGTCTTGGTGGTTGAAGGAGCAGCGGATGACTGGTCTAGGTCTTTTGCCGTTGCGCTATCTGCCGACTGCTTCACGTTGGACTTTGAAACCACCTTCTTCGGAGCCACCTTGGCTGGGACGGGAACCGGTGTAGAACTGCTGTCTTTCCGGCTCAGGGTTGGTGTGGCAGACTTGCGGGAACCGGCAATACGGTTTCGTGGATTTGGCTTTGGTGGCTGGTTTGCTAGATCTGATCTCATTGCAAGATATGCATCCAACGTGAAGCCGGGAGGAACAACTATCGACGTTCCATTGATATTGTACACGTTGTTACCCTTGGGAATAATTGTAGGTCCGTTGGTATGAGGCTTGCTGGACTTGGTGGCTGTCTTCGATGGATGTAGCCTTACTCCGGCTTCAGAAGAAGAAGAATCAGAGAGAATCTCGATACTGGGCACTGCTGCATCTGTTGTGACAATTTTCGCCCCATTTGTGACATTCTTCTGATCAATTCTCGATGTCTCATTGCCCGCATTGGAAGAAGCATCATCTGACGAGTCAGACTCGGGGCCCGATTCACCACTGCTGGCAATAGTCAGGACCGGAGCATTGCCGGCTGCACTTCTTGGGACACCAGGTGCACTGGACTTTCGTGCTGGAAGTTGTACAGCGCTGTGGTCAGCACTGGAATGATCTTTCTGCTCTAGTTGCGCAGGGCGCGAGGGAGTATCACCGCTCCAACTCTGACTTGACATGACCTTGTCAAAAGATCTTGACTTCTTCAGGAACGGCACATTTCCCTTTGCATTGGGCAATGACTCAGAATTCTCCTTGTGCTCCTTGCGACTGGCTTTTTCAACCCTCACATTCGGCTGGCGAAAGGCGCTGTTCTTGCTGGGAGGGCTTTGTGAGAAGCCGAGGCCGAGTTTTCCATCCTTGCTCTTACCCTGACTGACGTTCTTCACCGGGTTACTATTATCCAGCACGGCCTCGCCTGGCTGATGGAGGGAATCGCTCGGCCCGCCTTGTTGCCGTTCGACGGTGGAAGAGCCTTGGCCTACTTCCGTTTCACCCCTCAGAGGTTTACCTGAGAACTCTTCCGGTGCTCGGACATCAGCAGTTCTTGTTCCATGTTTCAGCCATGAATCTTGCTTCTGGGCGGGAACTTTCCCAGTTTTCGGTGTAATGGAGGGCTTGTTACTACTCGCTCGAGCAGATGCCTGAAGATCCTGAGACAGCTGCTCATCAGGCTCGGTCAATGGGATGGCCGTATCTCTTGTTTTGGATGCAGGCACGGAGACTGAAACTTCGTTGTCCGACGTTCCAGATACATTCCTAGCATTGAGCTTGACTGCCGGCTGACCTTTCACTTGGTGGTTGTCAAATTTCGGTGTTTCCTCCTCCTCTTCAAGACGAGACTTCTTTTTCCTCATGCGACGCTTCTTAGGAGGTGGAGCGTCTGGAAGGCTTGAGGAAGGTTGCATTTGTTCCTGGAAATCATGGTGTAAATGTTGTGCACTGCTCGCCACCCCCTCTGCTGGCGCGTTACCATGAGAGATGGCTTCATTGTTCAGAATCTTGAGCACCGAGTTATTTTCCTGCTTCCCATGGCCACTTTCGCTGCCGGCGGAGGCACGTTCTCTCCCTTGTGCTTCCGACGACTCCGCTTCTGCGACGTTGACATCTTGGCGTGGGTGTACACGAGGCGATCGTGGGTGAGTTGCTTGCTCATAATTTGCGTTCTCCTTGTCTGAGTCATTCTCGGACATGTTGCCAGCGATAGGCTCATTACTGAATGCCTGAGGTTGTGCCGGGTGAGACAAGCTGAGTGTATTCAGGCTTCCATAATGTATCGGTCGTTCTGTTGATGCATTTGAATCTCTATTCGTTATATCTGAAAGTGACTGTGACTTGGCTCTTTGCCCAGCAACATCCTCGGCTTCATCCTTCTCTGACGAGTCGTTACTGGCGCTGGCTTGATGAAATTCCTCCTGCCTTTGATCCTCGCCTCTTGACGTGTTTCCATCTTCATCCCCAGACAAGCCCTCTACATGCTCACTGAAATCCCATGTGGTCTCCTTACGTCGTCGCTTGTGCTCCTGTATGAGAGGTCGATTTTCATCCACATGGTGAAAGAGGCCAGATAGCTCTTTTAAACTGATAGCCTTGGGCCCGGCATCTGAGTTTCTTGCATTTCGTGGTCTTTTCAACGCCCTTCGTGACCGAGGTGACATTTGAGTATCATCTATCTCAGACTCGGCGCTTCGAGCTCGATCGTCTCGTCTAAATTTGTAGGAAAAGCTGGAAGTTCGGGATGAAGGGCCAGTTCGATGAGGGGCTGTTTGAGCTGTTGCCTGTGCGGTAGCTATAGAACGGTTACGGCGAGAAGTGTCTGAGGTTGGCGTGACAGGCCCATTTTCGACGGCCCTTTCCTTTGCCAGATCCAATCTGGTTCTTGTAAAGCTTGCTGTCGCACGGGCTCCATTTAGTACGCCCGCGTTTTCGCTAGACGCTGTAGCTGGGTCGCCACCAGACACACGGCCTTGGGAGGTGGAGAGGACAGAGCCGGAGGAGGGAGAATAATAACTGGAGGAAGCATGGGATGTTGATTCTTGAGCAGATACACCTTTGTTACGGGTCTGGTTGTCGTCTGATATTCTCGAGCTAGTTTTTGTAAGCCTCCGTGTTGGTGGAGCAGGCTCGGGTATATCCACATCGTGGGCATCCTGTTGTGCTATTGGTAGGCTGTGGATGCTGTCGCCGACTTCGGGAGATTCCGACTTCGGCTCATCCTCGCCGAGAATCTCACTACCCCGTTGCCGACGATATGCTTCATGTTGTAGATAAGGATCTTGGGTCTCGGGTATGACAACAGGAGATCCTTGACGACGGCTTCCTTCTCCGTGTGGCTTGTGTACGTCCCGTTCGATTGAGAGGACCGGTCGTTCGAATGCCTCACGCTCTTTCAACGTATCAAGACGTCGCCTTCGGGTGGAACTTGGGCTATGACTTCCTTCTCTTCTGGACGCTTCCTCTGTGAACGCATCGAGTCGTGACCGCTTGCCCAGGCTCTGGTTGGTGGTAGGGAAGGGTGGGACTGGTGGACGCAGTGGATGCTGGAATTGCGGGTTGCTTAGATCAGGCACCACCGAACCTTGACGTACATCAAAATACCGTCCTTTAACCTTGCAAATGATTTTGAATGTGGCTTTTTGGTCGTGGGGAGAGGTTGCTGCTCTTCCGGCATCAACGAAGGCATCATATATCGACATCTCGGGATCAAGATCTGCATCGAGCTCGCTATCTTTCAGGTATTTGATTTCCCCTAAAGGCCTGCACATAACGAAGATTAGTAAATGAAGGAGACCATTGGCCTGGTCGTAAAACAACTGACTCGCGATAAAGTCTCTGAGAGGTCTCCCTAAACTGATTCACGAGACATCCAATCGATACCTTCTCTGGGTTATCGATCACTTCCATCAATTTCTTCTCGTTCTCTAATGCAAGTATAGGACGCGATGGTGTTGAAGACCCAATATCTCGGAGATACACATCCTCAGGTATGACTCTCGCAAATACTCGAATCCGAACCATTTTTCCTCACAGGGCTTTCCAGTTGAGGCAGGCTCTGGACAGGGAGAGGATCTTGTCAAGGCCTTTTGATATGAGCGCGATCGACAAGCACAAGCGGGTTGAACCGTGCTGTTGGTTCAAGAAGTTGAGGTAAGAGTCAAGACAATCCGCCGAAGATGGAGATGCTTGGCAAACCTTGAAGAATAGGGGGAAATGGCCAGTGGACCGTGTACATTGGGCATGGAATGATAGAGAAGCTGGGCGGGTATCAAAGGCGATGACTGTCTAATCGCCACAGGTTGAGGACAGATGACAGAGATAAATAGAGACTACAATGTTTCAGAGGAAGCGTCTGTTTCTATAGTCCATAGGACCAAACACCGCTAGAAACGTCCAGTCAAAATTACAAGAATGGTATTTGCAAGAAGCCGCTTCTGACCCCGAGCAGGACTTGCTTAACGGATACCTAAATGCCATCACAGTCTTGCAGACGGAGTATCTTGTCTTTGAGGCCAATGGTCTGCAGATGCTGACTAGTTGTAGAACTCCTAGGTGATCGAGATATTGACTATCTTGATGTCCTCCTCAGGCTTTTCCTTGTACACCTTGGTATTCTCTATTCTGTGGATGACATCCATCCCCTGAAAGGCACGACCAAAAATGGTGTGTTTCTTATCTAGCCACGGCATCTTATCCGATCCTGTCGTGATGAAGAACTGGGATGCTGAGACAAGTCAGAAACTCTATCTTCGTGAGTGGATCAGATCGAACTCGGCTTACCATTTGTGTTGGGGCCTGCATTAGCCATGCTGAGGGTGTATGCTTTGTCATGTTTGAGGTCAGAAAATTCGTCTTCGAAGTCTTTGCCCCAGATACTTTCTCCGCCAGTCCCGTCTCCCAATGGATCACCACCCTAGACTGGTCAGCTTCAGAATGCCTAGGCACGGACGTTGTTTGCTTACTTGAATCATGAATTTCCGGATCACCCGGTGGAAAATGGTGTTGTTGTAGTATCCATTCTTCGCATGGGTCACAAAGTTCTCCACAGCCCTAGGGGCTGCTTCAGGAAACAACCTCAAGCTGATGTCGCCGTATGTTGTGTGTACTATTGCTACTGAGCCCGTTTCGGCCTTCTTCGCCTCTTCTTGCTTCTGTGCCCCTTTCCTTGGCTTCTCGTTCTGCACATCCCTTTCAGACTTGCTGATTTCTTCATCATTTGTAAACATGTAGAACCGGACTTTACCAAAACCGGTAGCGAAGAGCATTGGGTCGCGCTCCTCTGCTTCTTGCAGCAGCGGATTGGCACTTGCTGCCATTGAGACGGTCACCACGCCTTTCTTTTGCGGTTGACCTTGGTACAAGGCGACATTTAATGCCCGGAACGGCTCCTCTTTACCATATACTTTGACGACCCTATTTGTCAGAATGTTGATCACTTTGATGCCAAGTAACGATCCATAGAGGATGAAATGGCCCGATTCATCGAAGACGACATTGACTCGAGAGCGGACGCCAGGGGTTTCCAGCTCTCGTTCTGTTGCCATCCGTCTCCCAAACTCCACCTCTTCGAGTTTCTGTAACGCGGTGCCTGCTTGCTGCATATCCGTGATCGTCGTCAAGGACTCGTCATAAGATCGATGTAGCTTTGCAGTGGAGAAATCGAAGATGCGTATCCTTCGATCGGGAAATGACCATGTTGCAAATTGGTGTCCAGAAGGAGATATTGTGATGGACGAAGGACACGATCGAGCCTTCTTGAAGTCGAAGAGGTTGGTAGAGGACTTCATCTTGAATACGTTCTCTGGCTTCTCGAAATTGCCGGAGGGTGTCCAATACTCTAGCATTCCGGCATCATCCGCCGACACGACACAATCGTAGGTAGGGTTGAACGCCATGGCCACGACCGGCGAGCGATGAACATTCTTCAGAACATGTATGGGCATCTGATTTTCGCCTCGGCCATCATAGATCCAAATCTCCTTGCCAACTGCAACAGCCAGGACTGGTGCGGAACCACGATTATGCACCCAGCAGATACATGAAGGAGCTGTCTCGAGGTTGATCATCGACAGTAAATCAAACGTCACAACATCGTACAACTTGATAGACCTATCGTCTGCGTCTCCTGCCGTTGCGAAAGCAGTCCCGTCAGCACTGATGCTTGTGCTCTGTATTCGGCCATTGTGCGCTCGGTATTCTTTCGCAAATTCTATACCAGTGGCGATCTTCTTCCAAAACTTGACGAAGCCGTCAATGGAGGTTGTGATGATGAAATCTGAAGGCGAAGGAGCAACAGTCACAGTAGCCACCTGATCCTTGTGCATTAACGATTTGGAGTATCTCTGGCCCTTAGGCAAAGCCTCAACATACAACGCTTCATATGGAAGTTTCCGCTTCTTCTTAGGAGGAATAGTGGATGGTAAGGCCGGACCGAAGTCATCGTCTGAGGAGGATTCTTCTTCTATTAAACCGTTAGATTTAATCTGTACCGGGCGCTTGACGGTCAAATACCATTATTAGTTCTGTTCTGCTCATCGACTCTAGACCGCTTCCGAGAGGCCATGCCCACAATGCCCACACTGGGAAAAGCGCTTCTAAGTTGCTAACAAAGGTCAACCCCTCATCGTTGTTGGGATAAGTATTGATGTATGAAGATCCTAGACCTCAATCACTTTTCTTCTCCGCAGACGCAACAGCGCACAGACCCACATCGCGAGTTTCGTGCGGAGGACAAAAAGTTTCCAGCCTGCCAGATCAAACAACAGCAAAGCTTCGAGCTCGAAGCACCGAGTCAACCATCTTCAATCTCCTTGACGTGGCTTCTGCTTGCAATGGTCCGTGAAAGCCATTCCTGGTCCTACTTCTTTACTCACAGATACAGGCTTTCAGCAATAATCCTACGCAGATCTTTGCAGACGACGTACAAGAAGAGAAGGGTGAAAATGCAAGACTGTCAGCTTTTGTTGGCGCAATCGCGGTAGGCGACTTGGTCAAAAGTACTCTAGGACCTAAGGGAATGGACAAGATATTACAGTCTGCGTAGGCACAACCACAACCACCCCACGACTATGCCTGCATTCTGACCAATATAGGTCGACCGGCGAGATAATGGTGACGAACGATGGTGCAACTATTCTGAAATCCATAGCTCTCGACAATGCGGCTGCAAAAGTTTTGGTCAATATTTCCAAGGTCCAGGACGACGAGGTCGGAGATGGGACAACCTCTGTGGCAGTTTTGGCAGCTGAGCTGCTACGAGAAGCAGAGAAGCTTGTAGAGAGGAAGATACATCCACAGACGATCATCGAGGGATACCGGATAGCCAGTCATGCTGCTCTTGCTGCTTTAGAGAAATCTGCAGTGGACAACAGTAAGGACAAGGCTGCATTCCGACGGGATTTGTACGCCATCGCAAGAACAACTCTCAGCTCCAAAGTCCTGAGCCAAGACCGAGACCGGTTTGCGGAACTTGCTTGTGACGCTGTCCTCCGACTCAAAGGCTCTACAGACCTTAGTCACATTCAAATCATCAAGAAGGCGGGCGGAAAGCTAAGTGATTCATATCTGGACGAAGGATTTATCCTCGACAAGCGCATTGGGGTGAACCAACCGAAACGACTGGAAAATGCGAAGATCCTCTGCGCAAATACTGCGATGGATACAGACAAGATCAAGATCTTCGGAGCACGAGTCAAGGTCGAATCCACTGGCAAGCTTGCCGAGCTGGAAAAGGCCGAGAGAGAGAAAATGAGGGCGAAAGTGGAAAGAATCAAGGCACATGGAATCAATTGTTTCGTGAACCGGCAGCTGATCTACAATTGGCCTGAACAGCTCTTCTCCGAAGCTGGCATGGTATCAATAGAGCATGCAGATTTCGATGGTATCGAGAGATTAGCACTCGTGACGGGAGGCGAGATTGCGTCCACGTTCGACCATCCGGAGCACGTCAAGCTTGGCCACTGCGATCTCATTGAGGAAGTTATTATTGGAGAAGATACCCTTATCAAGTTCTCGGGCGTGGCAGCTGGCCAAGCGTGCACAGTCGTCCTTCGCGGAGCTACAGAGCAACTCCTTGATGAGGCTGAAAGATCACTACATGATGCTCTAGCAGTCCTCTCACAGACAGTCAGAGAACCGAAGACGACATTGGGCGGTGGTTGTGCGGAGATGGTCATGGCCAAAGCGGTTGACTCGGCAGCACATAAGATTGGAGGGAAGAAGAGGATAGCGGTGGACTCATTTGCCACGGCACTTCGACAACTACCTACAATCCTGGCAGACAATGCAGGGCTGGACTCCAGCGCACTTGTCACCGAGTTGCAGGCCGAGGTCTACCGAGGGATGATGAGCTCGGGCTTAGACCTGTTGACCCCTGGTGGAGGTATTGCCGACATGAGAGATATGGGAGTCATTGAGAGCTACAAACTCAAGCGGGCGGTGGTCTCATCCGCCTCGGAGGCTGCAGAGTTGCTGCTAAGGGTGGATAACATTATTCGAAGTGCTCCGAGGAAGCGGGAACGCATGTGAAGTACTGGTTGTTGAGCCCATAGCATAAGTCGGTGTTGCTCATAAAGAAAGATCTTCCGTAATGGAATGATGGGTAAGCCATGAGCTCGAGCTTGCCCCATCAATCCCAGGATAACAGTGATTCCTGCTGTAGATTACAAAGCCGGGAGGTATATCATCATTCCGGCCACTAGTAGATTTTTGTCGAAGAAAGTGGCAGCATGGTGTGGCACATTGAGAACAAGACCTTCGGCTTGATTGGTATCATAGCAGTTCCCACTAACTTAGGCTCTCCCCTCCAGCAGAGTCCTAGACAGCATAGCGTCTAACTTAAGGCAGGTGCCAGCATTACGCAGGAAAGAACTGGTGCCGGAAAGGTCGCATGAAGATCTGAAACCCGATCATGACGATGTGGATGTGGTGCGCTATCAGCTCAAAGCCAGTTCTGTGGTGGTTGCCCTCACTAGACATCTAAAATACAGAGTTCGGGTGAAATACTACTACGGTACGTGGTACGTGGTACGTATCTCCGCAGGTGCCCAGGCCCCATCACGGCTCCAGGTTAGGCTTCCCGAAGCCCGGACGCTAAGCCACTAAGCGAGTTAGTTAGCAGAGCAGGGCGCACACTCAGCCCCTTCTTCAGCAGCCTTCGTCGACCTCGTTCCATGTTGGTCCACAGATCAATCGCTACGCAAAGCTCAACATCCATCTCGTCCCCTCAACTACTACACACTTCTATCTACTACATACCATCGATACAATCTGCAGGCTCTTACTGACGTTGCTGACGTCCGCTCATACATGGACGCCTAAAAGAATGGCTGCTCCCTTCCGTCGCCAACCAGGTCTTGGAGGGGGCTCAACGAAGAAGAAACTTGCATTCTGGGCCTTTCTGGCTGCTTTGACAGCTGCCCAGTACTCCAGTCACGATACTGTCAACGACCGGATACCAGATCCCACCTCTCGAGAAAATCGGATCCAACGAAGCGCAACTCCCCTCTCGGCCGGCCGCAGTCCTACTGAGAGTGCTCTTCACAAGCTTGATACAACATATGCAAAATACAGAAATACCCATACATCAGACAATGATGATTTCATGTCTGCCTTGGCTCCGGCTCGCATTGACGATGTCGTAAGAGCACCCCCTGCGAGAAATGGCCAGCCCTCAGGGCTGTCCTCGCTGCCCGCGGCGCGATCTTTGCAGGACTGGGAGGTGGAGGACTTCATCCTTGTAGCTACTATTGACGGCAGCTTACATGCCCTCGACCGCAGGAATGGAAGGGAAAGATGGGCCTTGGGCAATCCAGACAGTCCCATGATCGAAACTATTCACCATCGTGCCAATCGATCCGACAATAATGATCTGGATTCCGATGATGAGTTCATGTTTATCGTCGAGCCAAGTCTTGACGGCAACCTCTACATTCAACACAAAGATCCTGCCATTGGACTTCAACGTCTGGATATGACGGTAAGGTCATTGGTAGATCGAAGTCCTCAGCGCACTCGTGACCCACCTCTGGTATTTGTGGCGCGAAAGGAAGCATCAATGTATACCATTGACGCTGCAACTGGCAATGTCAAGGATTTTATCGATACCACAGCCACTTACTTCAATGAGGATGCCACAAAGGGTAGTTGTCGAAGGCTGAGTGGTTTTGAGGTCGACGAACAAGATTGCGAGCCTGCCGGTGTCCTACATGCTGGCCGCACTACTCACTCCGTTGTCATTCAGGATGGCATTACCCGCCAGATGATATGCACAATAAAATATTCCGAGTGGACGCCAAATAACGGAGATATGGATCTGCATGGTCAGTACAACGTACCTTTCGACAACCGAAAGATCCACGCATTCCATGATGGGCGTTTTATTGGATTAGACGTGTCCGGAGACGACCGTAGAACTAAGTTTCATGGCAAGTTGGACACCCCAGTGGCAAGAGTCTGGGATATCGCTCGTCCTATTGGCCATTTGACCAGCGAATCTTCTCTGGTTATGTTTTCGCCGCCTGCTGACCCAGCACACCTCAACACCATCCAATGGGATGGTGAGCACGGTCAAGATAAGGTCTTTGTCAACCGCACAGGCGCTGGCTGGTATGCGATGTCAGAATTGCGATATCCTGGCATTACCAGTCAGGCGAAGAAAGCAAAGATTAATACCGTCGGCGGCCTGGAAACGAGATATCTGGATTTTGAAGCGGATTCTGACAGCTTGATCGGTTACCACGACCTAAATATCATTGGAAAGGGAGACCAGGTACCGCTGACGATATCCGGCCCACTTTCTGTCTCGGAACTTACGGTGCCGCCTGAGAAAGATTTAGACACCTCATCGCCATTGACAGTACCTTCAATCATAGCCCATCCCACCTCCACATACTCTACGGGGATGTTGGTGGTGATGACGGTACTTTTTGCATTTGCCTTTGCCAGGAACTGGAAGACGAACCACACATCGCTCCAAACCCACAGGAAGCAAGGATTACAGACCCTGACGGAGAAGCCATTGCCCGATCTTCCACGAAGCAGGTCGCAGTCTTTCACCAATGGTACTTCACTGGCAGCTGTCGGTGATGTTCATGTCAGTATACACACAGGCAACTTGGCAGCGCCTCTTGTTGAGGAGTCTTCATTAGCTTGCGAACCAGTAGATCAGCAAATAGTAATGAGAGACCTACCGAGCCCGCAGCTTCGACAGAATTCAGCTGGCCTGCTGGACCAAGGTTCCGAGAGCGAGTCCGAGGACGAAAGCGCGGAGACCAAGAATGGCGAAATCACCCCCGGGACGAGAAAGAAGACCAAGCGTGGCAAAAGAGGAGCCAGAAAGGGCAAGAAGGGGCCTAAGAAATCCATGAATCCTGACTCGGTGGAGGATCTCATGATTGTGCCCGAGAGAATGCAAAAAGACGGAGAAATGATTGTTGGACGGCTTCAGATTGACACCAAGACATGCTTAGGGAATGGTAGCTCTGGAACTGTTGTCTTTCCTGGGCAATTCGACGGTCGAGAAGTGGCAGTCAAGAGAATCGTTCGAAACACACACAGTCTGGCGGCAAAAGAGATCAAGCATCTGCTGTCGAGTGATGAAAATCCCCATGTCATTCGATACATTGGCAAAGAAGAGACAACCAACTTCACTTACATTGCTCTTGATCGTTTTACCGCATCTCTGGACCAGGTCGTCGAACATCCTGAGAGATATCCAACCCTGGTGTGTCCTCCGAAAGGTCTTGATGTCAAGGACGCCTTGCGTCAAATCACAGACGGAGTGCAGCATCTACACTCTCTCAAACTCGTTCATCGCGACATCAAGCCCCAGAATGTCCTTGTGCGAGCAGTAAAAAGCCACCGTCCGGTCATCGGACAGCCAAAGCTACAATTCGTCATCACCGACTTCGGTCTCTGCAAAACGCTTGACGATGGCCCAAACTCCACCTACGCACCAACAGCCAACCACACCGCAGCAGGGACCTCTGGCTGGCGCGCGCCAGAACTGCTCGTCAACTCCAAAGCCACCGTCGCCGCACCCCTCGCCTCAACCGGCACGGCCTCTACCCGATCTGCCTCCCATTCTTCAGACGGGACCACCATCGACCCCCCCACAGGCCGCCGCGCCACAAAAGCCATCGACATCTTTTCTTTGGGCTGCGTCTTTTTCTACATCATGACGCAAGGCCGCCACCCCTTCGACGTGGGCGGCGAGTCCCTCGGCCGCGACCTCAACATCAAAGAGAACCGCTCCGATCTCGAAGTGCTGAGACTGTACGACTACTCGTATGAGGCCGACGACCTGATCATGCAGATGCTGAAGCACAATCCACGCGAGCGACCCGACACCACCGCCATCCTACTGCACCCCTATTTCTGGGACGTGGACACCAAACTCGACTTCCTCTGCGAGGTATCCGATCGCTTCGAGCACGAAAAACTCACGCCGGGCTCGCCGCACCTGGCGGCGCTGGAGGCCCAAGCACTGAACGTCATCGGCCCGAGCAACGACTTCTTGAAGGCGCTACCCAAGAACTTCATCAACGAGATGGGCAAGCAGAGGAAATACACCGGCAGCCGCATGTTGGATCTGCTGCGCGTGATCCGCAACAAGAAGAATCATTTCCACGATCTGCCGGAGAATGTGCGGGAGATGATGATGGGCGGGACGGCGGAGGGCTATTTCGGCTTCTGGGGGAGGAGGTTCCCGAGTCTGTTGGTGGTTTGTCATGCACTTATTTGGGAGAGGGGCTTGGTTGCCGGGTGGAGGTTGGACAGGTATTTTTAGAACGCGTGAATGAGTTGGGTGTAGTTATAGGTATAGATGTAATCACTCATGCCAGTCTGTGTTCGTGTATGTATTATTGCCGTCTCGGTATATATATCCATATGAAAGTCTCCGATCTCGAAGGACTGGTTCCTAGTGTGTCGGTGCGACGGTTCGGTAGACTTGTATGAAACCAGGAGGGTCTCGCGAACCACCACCAGCAATCAGTCCCGATCGCCATTTCCCATCAATGCCAAACCCGAATGATAACGTCTGCCACCGATGCGCGACAAGGGTTTGATGGCATGCCTGTAGCAGAAATGTTCTTCCAATGTATGATCTGTCGAAGCCTCATCTGTGGCAAGGTCAATCAACCACAGGCATTCTATCGATTCAACATGGTCCAGAGCGTCAATGTGTCCGGATATCATCTTCAATTCCCAAAGATCGTACAATGCCGGTGGCTTCTGAATAGGGTACGATGGAGCTGGACACTGGGGTGCAGAGGCATGCTCGATTACTGCATAATGTGGAATCGAGAATATATGGGCCCCAGTGGACCAAGCGACTTCAGCCACTGAAATTGACATGGCAAGAGGGCGTCCCGGGTCTGAGCTATACACTGTTCTGTAGAGGTGGTTGGAGCGTCAATTTGTTTCGATAAGTCTGTTATCTGAGAGCTTGAGAGTGCGGCGTTGTCTTGAGTCTGGAAGGAGTCATAGCTGCCCTCGTATTTTCGTGAATGTCCTCTCTGCTGCATCATACGCCAGATCGATTCCTGTCCCTCAAATTTCGTCATGTGGGTGTTCGTTGGCTCGAGGAAAGGAAGATACTCCAAATCAGGATCAGGCCTTGGCCGTAGATCAAGAGTTGTGTCGAGTGGCAGACGAGAGCAAGCACATAGCAGGGGTGGTCTTATAGCCCAATATGCCTGCTTCACGCATGGAGTCGAATGATTTTGGCACTGACAGGTCCTCTGTGCTTCGGGTGAAATGGTTTTCACAGATTTAGAGTCAGGGGCAGGTAGACCTGGCATTGGGGCAGCAACGTCGTCTCCCATAGGTGAAGGAAAGCCAGACGGGAGATTGATTGGGTGAAGCCATTCATCCCAATTAAATTCGGATGGTGGAGGCCGCGGGTCATGGAGGGGCATTTCCAGGGAAAACACACTATCAGACGGTACAACACCTTCGACAATGGATCTGACATTTTCGCCCCGTGTGGGTGGTCGAGCATGCTGGGGCCTTCGATATCCACGAAGTGGGGTTGCACGAGCTCTCGTTGGCTATCTACGTTGCATCTCAGATAGTCTATACTTCATATGAGTGTTTCCTAACCTGGTCATACTCTCCAAAGCTCAGACCAATACTGACAGGGCGCCGGAACGGCATGGTCATCTGCAAGGTCATGAAGTTGGAGATATGCCATGTTCCATCGACATTCCGTTCTCTGGATATGGTAGAGCCGGAACCTGAGCTTGAAGTCGCTTGAGAGTATCAAGCTTGGTTTGAGAGATATGACCGCGGCGCACGTGCATTTTCAAGTGATCCTGCCTCAACTTGGCAGAGGCCCAACCTGCTCACATTTTCAGAGCCATACGCCATACCGAGAACAGGCGGTGGATCTCGAAAGTGCACCAGTCAGCACAGCCCCGGGGTCCTCCATATTGGGCAGGATCATGCTTATACAGGGGGCAGACCAGTGGACAGTCCGATCTGTTAGCTCGTCGTTGGCGAGTCTTCGTGCTGCTGGATATCTGGTTTGGTACAACATCATCAGGCATGATGGCAGTCGCCTCCATCGATGAATTGATACTCAATTGAATGCAGGAGACAGCCCTATTTCTATTCCGAATTCGACGGTCAGTAATCCAGTCAATAGCATCAACATTTCATTACTCGGAGCACATGCAGAAGGTGCACCAGAATCCTAAACCATTCTGCCATTTCCAAAGTCACCTTCAGCACAAACTTCGCTGCCCTCACGGCAAAAGAGATTTGGAACTCGGAAGGGAACCATGACCACCATGCGGCATGAAATGCTGCAAATTGCACAAGCATTGAAGACTTACAAGGCTTGAGAGTGGTGAGCCTCCTCGCTACAATCTGCATCTCTCACCAAGGGCATACAACCTTCGTGAGGGGCAGCTTTTTGGCCCTGGCAAAGTGCAAGGGGATAAATCGAAGAAAGGGAATGTTCTGTTTGGGAAATGCGGCATTCAGAAGCAAGGTTCTTGTGCAAGGTCGAAGCTACCCAAAGGATACCCAAGGGGCAAGGCGTCATCCAGAAACGGGACGTCAGTAACTTGCGAGGCATCGCGGTGGATGTGCAGCCTCGCGCGAATCCTGCCCTCCAAGGCCTGACTTTTCCCAGCACAGCATAGCCATGTTGATTAGTGCACCTGCTTTGCCGGAGTGGAAATGACCAATAGAGTGGCAGAACTCCAAATGAGACAAGTCAAATGGCAACGCTTCAGCATTGAACTATCGACTGGCCATACTATCAATCAGATAGTTGAAGCAATCGATGAGCATCGTCGCTGTACGGAGCGCTACAAAGTAAAGGCAGCGGTTGCCATGAGCCATGCCCCTTCTTTGCCATGCATGATTTGTATCGAGATGTCGAATAGGATGAAGAAACGGCTCTGCTCTCTCTCAAATTGCTGCGCAGGGCACATGTAACGGAGTAAGTGCAAATTCGCGGTACGGCACAGCGAAATTGCAGTAGAAATTGTCCAATCAAAAGCAGGCGAAACGCAGTGGTTCCACGTAGAAAATCCAACCAATAACTAGGCGCTCATAGCGTCGGACACGAGAGTACAGAGTAACTGTACATCAGAGTATAAAAGGATGCCAAATCAGGGACTCTTTAGACGCTGCTTTTGGCACCCTCTGTGTTACGACACGGATTGCCCTGTGGATTGCCCTATGGCCCAGAAGGGCATTATTAGGGCAGGGCATGGCGCTGGCCAAGCATTTGCTATACGGCATGGCCAAATGCTCCAATTAGCGCTAGGCCGCATCCGTCCTTAGGGCTGAGGGCTAGGGCAGGCTTGGCACTCCGAGTGCGTCATATCTCTATCCTCGCCAGCGTTCGGAAAAAGCACAACCGTAGCAACCGTACCAATGGTACAGTGGTACGGAACAGGCCCTCTGACGGTTCCAACGGTACAAACCCAGACCCTCTGTGTTAGAATCCCTGCGTTTATGATACGTATCTGTTACGTACTAGCATGATGGTACAAGGTCCCCGCATGCAAAACGCACGAAACGCTCTTGTAACTGTTACGCCCTGTTATTTATGGCAGTGAGCATTGCTATACGAAGTGAACGCCAAATGCTGTTTCTGAGCTGTCACAGTAATGCGCTTCTATAGCTATTAGTATGAGCAAATACTCCTCTTGATAGGAGTAACTCAATCAATTCAATTGGTATCTCCGTACGCTATTTGCTACATCCTCTAACACTCTGTACCGTAGCAACCGTACCAGTACCTAAATAGGTAGTAAATATAGATAGCTTAGTGTTGAGATTCGAAGCAGGAGGCGGGATCTGTGGCGCTTGTTCGTTGCCAAGTAGAATAGAATATTCAAGTTCGCCGATTTTTCTGCTTACATATTAGTAACCCTGCTCAAAATGGATAATTCAGCACCCTCATCGCCTTCAACTGATATCCTTGATGTTGATAACATCTCTATAGATGAGATAGAGCCCTCTGAAGCCTCTACCTCCGCTAGCACCTCTATACCGCTCCACCGTGGCCGTCCTTCAAGGCTGTCAACTGTATCCCCTCAATTTTATGGATATTCGTTTCGAAATGACGGAATTCCGTACACTATCCGTGAGAGATCAGCTGTCAGAAAGGGCGGTAGACCATCTCATATCTGGCGGCATGGTACAGAGCTTTATTCGCTGAAACAGCGCTCTGTTAGCTGGATGTGCAATATCTGTTGGGATAAGGGCAGCGCTGTTATTATGTCTGGCGGTAATACAACAAGGCCTATTAGGCATCTGCTTGAGAAGTATCGAATTCGAAGCGAAGGTCAAATACAGGCTGGTGAGAGTAGTGAGGCAGCGCAGGCAGCGCAGGCAGCTCCTATAACAAAATCGATTCTACAACAACATATTGAGGGCGCTCAACAACGTCCTAGCCAGCTCTCAGTTGACGCAGTTCTGCTTGCTCTTGTTCAGTGGATTGTGCTTGCTCATATTGCTCTCAGCTGTGTTGAGTTGCAGGCGTTTCGAGACCTTCTGAAGCTGTTGAACCCATTGATTTGCGGTTATCTCTATAGGCCTTAAAAGAGTGCAAGGCGCTCATTCTGGTGAAAATATCGCTAAAGCAATCATACGGGTTATCCAGGAGTATGATATAGCTAACAAAGTGGGTTAATTTTAAGCCGACAACGCAGGAAATAACGACACTTATATCACAGCAATTCTCAAGGAGATCTCACCCTCGTCCACTGCGAATCAACAGCGTTTACGCTGCTATAGGCATGTTATCAACCTTGCTGCCAAAGCCTTTCTCTTTGGCGATGATCCGGACGCGTTTGAGCTCGAAATCAACACTCTTGAGAAGCTTAAGCTTGAAATTCGCCATAAACGCGAATTACTGGCCTTATGGTGAAAACGAGGATCTATTGGCAAGCTCCATAACCTAGTTATTTGGATTCGAAGGAGTCCGGAGCGCAGAGAAAGCTTTATGAGCCTATCAAGATATAATACAACTTTGAAGCGTTTATACTCGAATTCTACGTGTTGAATGGTACTGATTTGATGATAGAACTGATGGTCCTTTCTGACAACGCAACTCGCTAGAATTCAACGTATCTCATGCTCCATCGCGCCCTCAAGCTTCGACCTCAAAATAACAACGATTTGCGCAATGAATACCAATGATCTCAAGGAGGATACGCTCTCCGCAGAAGAGTGGGATGAGATAGAAGAGATCGAGAAGATCCTGACGCCATTTTACAAGGTCACAAAGCGACTTAAGGGCAACGCTATTGATGGTCACCACGGTTCTATTTAGGAGGCGCTGCCTGCGGTTGAGCTGCTTCTTCAGCATCTTGAGAGGCTTAAAGAGACGTACAAAGGCAATAGCTATCTTGCTACAAGCATTAATCTCGCATGGGTTAAGCTTGAGGAGTATTATCGACTGATGGATACCACGCCTATCTATACTACTGCGGTATTTCTTCATCCGAAATTTTGATTCGAATACTTTAAGAAGAGATGGAATACCAAGACCCTACGATTATATCAAAGACCTAATCTTGCTGCTATTCGCAAGCTCTACGATGAAGAATATCGTAATAATGCCACCAAGGCAACGTTCCAAGCAACAACCGCGAAGAAGCAGGAAGAGCAGGATATATTTAACGCGTTTCTAAATGAAAATACAACACCAAAGGATGAGTTTCATATCTATATTGATAGCTCAGCAACACCGCTTGAGGATGACGCAAATCTCTTCACATGGTGGGCAAATTCGGCGTCGCCACAGCTTACATCGATGGCATTCGATATTCTAACAATCCCTGCAATGAGTGCCGAAACAGAATGCGTTTTCAGTGGTACCAAGCTCACTATCTCACCGAATCGAAATAGGCTTGGTGAGTATATTATTGAGGCCACAGAGTGTCTGAATCGGTGGTATAAGGCAGGGCTATAGCGACGATGAACTCAGACGCAGTAACAGCATGCCACAACGTACGTACAAAACTCAACAGCATAGCCTTCTATCTCAACTGCGAATTTGACCGAACTAGGAAAATCAAGAGGCCCTCATCCTTCCTTCATCCTTCATTCCTGTCGCTAGTACTATGTGTACCACTGGTACGTACCAATGGTACACTGTTCCAACGGTACAGATAGTGCTCCTGGTTGGAACGGTACGGAACAGACCCCCTTGTACCGTTTCGTTCCACTGTCTCCGAACGCTGATCCTCGCCTCCATAGCACTTAGATAGTTCATCCATCCATCCATCACCTTACCACGCAGTCATACAGTGTTTCATACGCAGCTATTTCGTGACTCTCCGCTTCCATAGCACCCCCATACCCTGTTGCCCGGCTTTCCGTGTAACAGTCCGACAACATCAGAGCCGAAATGACGTGAACGTCTTGAAAAAATTTGGAATCGGACGCAGCAATCATACTCGAATATGTCAAAAATTGCGCAGCAGAACCGCTCTTTTACGCACATCTCCGAAAAAACAGAGCACTGATTTTATGAACCTCCAATAGATATCATTGTGATATGAAATCAACCCGAACAATTAACGCTCACAAACCTTCGCGGTAGATCGCGCTCGCTCAGCCGAAGTGGCATTACTGTACTTGTTCTTGTAACTCTGTAGAAAGTTGCCTGCCCTTCGTTATTGAGTTCAGTTTCGAATGCTCGTGTAATCAGGCCGCTACAGTTCGCAGGGCACAATTTTGTGTCACCCCTGAGTTCATCAAAGCACCTTCGACAGAGAAGATGATTACAGGGTTCACAACTTTCAACTGTAAGCTTTATTTCATGGCGATAAAATCGAAAAAGAATAATGGCAGGTGAGAAGGCTTGATAGTACGCACCGAATCAGTTTATATCTATCCTTACATTTATCACAGCTTTCAGAAGCAGAATATGAGCTGCCCAAGCCTCGGTGGAATTGTGAACCAAGTTTTGCCAGTGATTTTATTCCGTGAAAATGACCGGATATTGTTGAGTTGGGTTCATTGGTCCAGCCGAAAAAAGGTATTCCGGCTGCAACATAGGTATCATACGAGATAGGTGAGGGTGGTGTAGGCAATCTCGTTATCTCGCCGAATTGGGCTGAGTTGACAATCTGGAAATTGAAAATCTCTGCCACGTCAGATCTCCAGATATGATCTGGGTATACGTCTGGGATGATTGATTGTTTTATCTTTCCGCCCGCCGCTATTGACATCATGTCATTCTTGGGCAGGTCCGTTCCAGGAAGAGGAGCAAAGCCGCCTCCCCTTAGTCGTAGGATGCAATGAAGAGTGCTTTTCTGTCGACTTTAGACTTGGCTCATTCTACTGAAGTGATCACGGACATTAGTGATCAGGAATGGGGAATTCTCACTTTTTGGATATTGAAATCGGATAGGGTCTTGCCCGGCGAATCTTCCCAGTCGCAGACAATCCTTGACCCCTGAAGACAACAGTCAGAAAAGCAAAGCACGTAATAGTGTCATTGAGACATACTTCTTGGATATTGTAATGCCCCAATGTTTTATCTAGATCAAAGGTCATCATTAGCGTTGAAGGTGACCATCAGATGACCTTTCTCACCATTTTCCAGTCTTCTACCTTCAAAGCTACATTCGTAGGGAGTTTGGCAGCCATCTCGTTTTGCAATTGTTTTCACTAGTGTAGCAATCGTATCATCTGGATGCAGGTAGATGTAGAAGTCTCGGAACGTTGAAACCAAGATCCTCATGCCTCCAGTGGCTGGAATAATCTCAATCTGCAAACCACCAACACACTCGAAGCCAGTCACCTGCTTTTCGATCGAGTGACCCGAACCATAGGGTACTGCCACAAATTGTCGGACGATTCCCGGACTGATTGCTGCTCCATCGATCCAGCGCTGTTCTGGATGGACTATATAGTCTTGTTTTCGAGCCACGCCATTTCTTGACTTGAGAAAAGTTGACATGTTTGGTCGCATTGGCTCTCCAGATACCACGTTCACGCCACCGGCATATATTCTTATTGCGAAAGGAACTGTTCGTGATGTATGTTTCCATACATTGCTTTCTTGGAAAGATATCCACATAGCTTCCTTTTCTGAGGTTTAGAACAATCAGCATGTTTTCTGGATCTACGTACTGATTCGAAAACCTTCCATATCATACTTATGGTACATTGGTAGGAAAAAGCCCCCCTTCTCGATAACGTCTTGGGACATGGTACTGGTAAATTTGGAAATATTGAAAAGAGGAAATGTCCCAAGACTGGCAGGTAGATTGTAGTCTTTATCGTCATCTGGCAGTCGGACGGTTCTGTGGAAGCGGATGTTGAGGCAACGATCCTCAAATAGAACGGACAGCATGTGATCTCCATCTTTATCGCGCAAAATCGCATGTATTTTCCTTGGATGCTTCTTTTCGGAGACAGGGCCATATGGTGCCCTTTCAGTGGACCAGCGAGTTTGCGGAACATTTTGATTGCTTTCGGTTGTCAAAAGCAAGTCGCCAGTTACACCGCTGATTCCTAACGCGTGAGATGTTGGCAAAGATTGCGTTTCTGTAGATAGTTGACTGAACCCGGAATGAATCGGGCTAGTCTTCACCAAACTGTTTTGCTTATGAAGATTGTCTTTAACCTCTTCGTTGCCTGGTCCCACGGTCGTTATAATCTCGCGAAGAGAAGCCAAAATTTTGCGATAACCATCAGATTCTGCTCCCGAAAAGCGGCACATGTCTTGGTGAGTAGCGTAGATTGTGCTTTTCTTCTCGAACGCATCCCCAATGATAGCGGAGTTACGGTCCACAACTATCAAGAAAATTTTCCGGTGTTAGCAACCGCAGTAAATGCATACTAGGATCTAGATTTTTGGTATGGCGAAAATATGACGATGATCCATACCTATTCCCAGCTTTGAGGTTGGTAGTCCCTCGAAATACGAATGAACCTTCAATGTCCTGGTAGCAAGCATGCGTGCGAATGCTTCGCATATACGCTCTAGAATTTCCGAATTCAACACAATGGCCTTTGGAACTGCTTCATTCACGTCCAGTAGAGCTGCTCGAGCTATTCGAGACGCAGAAACAGCAAGAGATGCTACTGTGCTTCCTCGATGTGGCGTTCCAAGGAAGATGATACCCTGCACACGAGGGTAGATCCCAGCCAGTGAAGGCTGGAAACCAACATTCTGCTTTGAGTAGTCCAAAGCCTGCCAACAGTCAATGCATTTTGCTCTAGAACCAAAAGTAAAATTGAATTGACCAACATCTTTACAAATTATCCCACCAAGCGAGTGGCAGATGAAGATAATTGACCGCTATAATCTAAGTGTCAGATACGATACGCGGCAAAAAGGTGGGTTTTACTCATGTACCTCACTACAATTTTCTCGGTAAAGTAGTAGACCCTCGAGTAATGCCTTTGCATGGTAGTGAATGTTATTTATCGATGTAGGTTGAAGAAAGTTGGTGACATTGGCATCACATCCGAATGATATTATGCGGACATCTGATAAGTCTTCGGGCAGAAGGTCCTTAGGCCAGAAAATCCCGCCCGTTGTCCAGGTCCGATTTTGATGTCCCCGTAATCCGTGGACAAGAACAATGCTGAATGGGCTTAGCAATTGTTGAAGCTTGATAACAGGAGCATTGCGTACTCTGCACGTGCATGCAACGTAGCTGGTTCATGGATCACTTTGCAGCCAACTGGATGTGAGTTAACATCCTGCGATGTCGCAGTGGCTGGCGAGGCTTTCCCTGGAAGTTTTCTAAACATCTTGAAGCAGTTTGAGGCAGATGCAAAATGTAGCTGTACACGATATCTCGCTGATCAGGATATCTTCGCTCTAAGCGAAAGAAAAGAAACGGTCTTTGGAAAAGCTTGAAATATATAAGTCCGGTAGGCTGGCTGAGTATGCCTTGGGTAGAATGCTTTTTCGATGGGCCCTATGTTGCCTGGTGTAGTTATTGGAAGTGGGGGCTGTGCAATGAGGCGGCTTTATGTTGAGTCGGCTGATGATTTCAGCGGGGCTGATGTTCAGATTTTGGCTCATGCGAGGCAAAAGCTTCTCCAAAGATTCTAAATTTGCACTTTTTTTACCCTCGATGCTACCATCGCAACGAATTTTCTTCCATCAAACCTCTTGCCCAAGCAGCAGATCCCATCAATTTGTCGAGATTATCACGATCACGGACACTAGGCTAAGTATTTCAGTGGCTATAACCGAGTTAATATATGAATCTAATGAGCCTAGGGAACATCTGATGACGGTTGTGTAATATAGCTAGTCTTTCAAACTTACGTTCTAAGTCGAGTTTTTTCAACTAACGCACCACGGAATACCTTCAGTTTCAGCTTCTTTTCGAGTTTGGAGTACTTTGTAACCGCAATCATGCAAATTGTTGTGAAGACGTGTAAGCGATCCTTGCTTCAAGAACTTATTGTTCCGTTTCGTCTTATATACTTATTTACCACTCTGTAGTGACGGGAAAAACTATTACCCTTGAGGTCGAGCCCTCTGATACTTTGGGTAGTGTTGCGTCTAAAATTCAAGACAAGGAAGGGATTCCTCTGGATCATCAAAGAATTCTTTTTGCGGGAAAGCAAGTCTACTGCCCACATCCAGGTGAACCACCAGAGCCTGAAATCCAAGACCTCCTAAGTAAGATGGAAAAGGAGATAAATGGTACATCTAGAGTAGGAAGACCAGCCTTCTAAAGTCGAATGACGGTCTCATCAAGGCCGATGACAGGCTGATAAGCAGTTAGCTGTAATAGTTGAGCAAAAGTGAACAACATGGACTGGAAACCTTTGGGTCTCTATCAAGTGATAGTGGGAGCTTAGCAAATAGACGCATCTGAGAGTTATATGAGACAATAGCTCCCACGATTCTGGACGCTGACGGAGATACATCATCCACATATTGAGTTCTGATTGATATATAAATGGGACGTCGACCAAATTATCGCCTTATTAGGTTAAAATAATTGCGTAATAGACAGGTGAATCCTCCAGCGCTCACCCACGAATCACGCAGAATTAATTGGTGGATGAGCGCTAAGTGAGTGCTGGGTGAGCTGGTGACAAAAGTGACATTAAGAGGTGAGTAGCCAACTAAGCCTAGAGCAGATTATCTCTCCTTCATTTCGACCGTATGATCAGGCAGAAGGGGAGGGTGGAAAGGAGGAAGAGAAAGAAGAGAAGGGAAGAGGCCTCACCTTGTTTTCTGAAGGGGGGGAAAGGTGGAAGAGGATTCAACGTGAAAAAAAAACCCCTCCCTCTCGATTGAACAAGTTGGCGCTAAACGGCTATGTTGGAGACCGTTGACGAGAGGCCGTTGTGAGGCAGGATCATGTAGCGCTCACTCACGAATCACCCAGGAACGCTGGGTGCTGGGTGAGTGCTGAGTGGGCTAGTGATAAAAGCGGCGGCGAGGCGCAGATTTTACTTTACTTATATTGTCAAGCGTAGTTATCTGCCCCAGTCCCGTCACCTGCCCAGTATTAATACACGTCTCCTGCGCATGTCAAATCCTCCCACCCGGCTGATAACGGGTGAAACGACCGTCTATTACACATTAATAATGTACCATGCTATACCCACGAACGCGATAGATTCCGGGAAATAAAAGCGGTGGGAGTTGAACGGGATACGCTTAACCCGATCTGGCTTGACACCCCCGGCACCTTGACACAGAGTAGTAGTAACTCCGTAATTACAGCAGCTAAGTGTCCCCACCAGCTGTGCTAGGCAATCAGCAGTCTTCAACACCTGAACCCTGGTAATACCTTTGGGAGCTGGCTGCGACTCCTCGGCTTCTTCTCCCACGGCTAGCAGTGATGTTTCTGGCTGTCAGCTTAAATTTGACTCCTCTACTAGAGTATTAAGCTGAGGCTCAAGGCCCATGTTGACAACTGGTGTCGCTCTAAGCATTTCACGCATTGACAAGATCAATGAAAAATACAACGAGCAAAAGTGGCTCTGTTACGTACCAGCTAATCTGTCACTAAAGTGCAGAACCACTTGCCCGGCCACCCCACTTAGCGGGCCAATTTCTGCACACCAACGCGCAGGCATCCTCATACTTCGAACAGCTATAGCTCCACCAATATAGCTCCAAATGGACTCGAACAAGGAGCATTCTATTCAGCAGGCCTCAAATGACGTTGATATAGGTTTATGAATATAAGCGATATGACGGCAGACACGAGGCAGATCATGGCAGCGGATGATTTCTTTCCCCCTTTCTCAGTAACTGATGGACAGCTCTATCTAGTAGACCGCATCTTCCGCCATCTGTCCACCACTTCCTCAAACCCCGTCCGATGCACTCAATTCAACTCAGCTCAAATCCAAAACCACTCTCCCCATCAACTTGCCCTCATCCATCTCTTCAAAGACCTTGGCCAACCCCTCCATCTTCTCGACCCGGAAATGCGTCTTGACCACCCCTCTAGCAGCCATCTCCAAGGTCTCAATAGCCTCCTTCCTGCCCCCGACCGCCGAGCCCACAATACTCAGCTGTTTCAACACCAACTTATCCGGGCAAGCAGTCGCAATGGGTTGGGGATCATGTTCCGGAATGCCCAAACACACCAGGGTACCGTTATATCTCAGAAAGTCGAGCGCTTGGGCATACGCGGCGTTACTGGCCGCGCAGAGCAGTACGGCGGCGGCGCCAAATCCACCGGCTAGGTCTCGGATCTGCTTGACCATATCCTGCGTGCCTTTCTCGCCTTTCTCGAATTTGCTTACGTCGAGGAAGAACTCGGCTCCACAGTCTTTGACAAATTTTTCTTTCTCACCCACGTCAGTTCCAATGACTCTGAAACCCATCCCCTTTGCGGCTATCTGAACAGCCAGATGCCCCAACCCTCCGCTAGCGCCAGCAATAACGACCCACTCTCCCGGCCCTGCCCGGCATTTCTTCAACGCGCTATATACCGTCAAGCCACCACAGAGCATCGGCGCGGCCAAATCACTCGCTACTCCCTCTGGAATCGGTGTTACGTAATGCGCCGGAGCGAGGGCATATTGCTGGAATGTTCCGGGGTAGTAATAGCCGCTGACTTTGCCGGAAGTACAGCTGGCGTCGACACCGGCGAAACAGGGGGGGCAACTCCCGCAGGCGGAGGCCACCCATTTTATCCCGACGCGGTCCCCTATTTTGAGGGGGGAGGAATCGTTTCCGGGGCCGAAGGAAGCAATGGTGCCGACGCCTTCGTGGCCGCCAATTTGGCCGGGTTGGGTTGGGTAGGGGAGCATAGGCCACTAGAAGAAGAAAAGAGGTGAGCGTCTGTCGGGTGGGGTGAGCTTGGGTGTGGGAAGGTCTGAGACAATAGCTGTATTGACGAGTGAGTGCCTGAGGTTGGGTCTCTGGTTGAAAGAGGTCAAAGGGGCTTGGGGAAGCTCCCCCACCCAAGGTTCCGTCAACCACGATAGTGATACGCTCTTCAGCGTGGCGACCCGTTAATTATATCTTAGGACCACAGGGTTAATGGCCTTGTCTGTTGGTACTGATCCTAGAGCCTCAGAACGCTTATCCGCCTAACACCACTAGCCCATAGCATGAGAATGGTCTTTGATCTCAATCCTTCGTCCTTACCGGGCCTCGAGCCGTATACGAGAAAGAATATCGACGGAAGGCATAAGATAGAAGTGGACGTTGTGAACTTACTGAGTTTGTCATGATACAAAGATCGGAATGGCATACGCCTGAATGCGTCCTAGAGACCAGTGAGTCAGTCAGCAGGTCACCCTACTCTGACTCAGGACTCATTCATGCAGGATGAGACAAGACGAGATCAAGGCCAAGGCCAAGCAAGCGACATCTTTCCTCTGTTGCCAAATCCACAACTAGACGCAGGGACGACATGACTAGAGCGTGATAAAGAGAGGTGAAGGCGAGGGAGTTGGATACAAATTCACCAAGACCTCTCCAGTCCCGGGCTCCGGCGTGTCGATCTCCTCCACTTTGATGGATATCGTTCCGGGCTTGTCGTAAACGCATGCTTTATGCTTCTTTGGGACTTCAACGGAGCCCATGGTGATGGTTGATCTGGGATCGACTTGGAGCTGAGGGGTTGGTGCTAGGAGGAAGGGGGGTTTTGAAGAAGGAATGAGTTGGACGATAATGGCGAAGAGGTAGGCGCAGGATGAGTTAGATTGAGATTGGATCTAGGCGCAGCGTTGGTGCATTCAGGCAGGTCCTGAGTCACTTAAAATCTCGAATCACCGAGGATCGCAATGACATATAGGGATTCTTAGGTCAGTCTAAGGGCCGAGTTGTCTCAAAGCGAAGGGAAGGAAGGCATGATTGCGGGGTAGTGAGCGGTTTTCGACCGCATAAAGGCATGATGGAAGTGGGTGTAGACACTTTTAGCTCAGGTAACATAGGACTCGGTACCGAGGCGCAAGGATGAGTTGGCTGCTGCGAGTGGACTCCGTAAACATGCATAATTCAACCACCTACAAGGTCAAACGCTGACAGTGTATACAATGAGGGCCAAGGTTCCGAGTTTTGCGGTTAACTTACTAGTACCCCGTTAATTGTTGCCAAATTAGTTGTACGACTGCCAGTGGTAGTACCACTAGTAGTAGTTAGTAGTTAGTTGTGTATTGTGTAACAATCTGTAAATACCCGTAGAAAGCAAATTGTTCTAGCCAATCAAAAGACAGCGTAAGTAAATATGTGTACGAATTAGCTGTGCTGTACGGAGTACTCCGTACGACGGGATTAGAAGCGAAATTACAGTAGAAATTGACCAATCAATACGCATGGATTACGCATAGAAAACCTGGGTCAATAGGCGCTCATAGTGTTCGACATGATATGTACCATGTGCCAAGAAATTTCAGAAGCGGAGCACTGGCAGTGGGAGTGAACGTACCAAGAGATAAGGTGTGGGCTTCAAGGTAGCATTGATTCAGAGTAGGTACCAGTGACATCCGACTCCATATCTCGACCAGCGAGAGACACCAAACCGTAAAACTTCCGAGCTTTGTATAGCGACATGAGAAAGATATCATAAGGCCGAAAGGAATGTTCCTCCTTCAGCCTAATCGCAAATTCAAGCAGGTGAAATATACAACAGAAAAAGGAAAATGCCTGGCGGCGATACGATCTTTGCACAGGGTATCCAGCTTAGTCAAACAATCATCTCCCATACCGTCATCTTCTTCTACCCTATTTCGAACGCTTCTGCCCACCTCGGCCAGCGCCAGCTGCGGGTCTTTTCTGTCCGGGATGAGGTCCAGCGGTTGGACTCGTAGCTTCTGTAATTGAATCTAAAATTCCTTGGAATGCACGACGGTACGCAAGAGGAGCTTGCTGACGGTGAAGGAGGCCACGAATCTCGTCCAGCTGCTCGTGTCTGCTAGCCGTTGCCAGTACCGCTTTTGGTAGAATTCTCAGAGCGTCCAGCGCAAATGGAGGCCTGCCTACAGAAGGATGACCGATCAGGCACTGGAAGAGGTTACGCTCATCTTCATCTTCGCCACGAGGAGCTCTGCGGCCCCATGTGCTGTTCTCAAAGGCGTCATGGTTGCGATTGCAAACGTCCCGTAGGAGGAAGATGAGGCATTCTGCCGCTCGTTCACCACCATGGGGATGTCTCTCACGCACTTCATCCTTGATGAGGTCGACATATTCTTGGAGGCGACTACCGAGGTCCTTCACCGAAGGATGAGGCACAGGAAGATGTGCTGACGAGGTGCCGTTCTTGGCGTATTCGTCAAATGCCAGCAGCGTAATCCTAATCCGCTTGGTAACTTTTTGGAATAAGTCAACAGCACGTGCTTGTACGGGCTGTGCTCTACTCAGACTCCTGTAAATAGCGTGGTCGTTGACAGCGAGTCGGAAGATGGTGCCCTCAAGGTCTAGTTGGATCATACACTCAGCAGGTGAACGAACATGACTGATGGTCTCGAATATATCAGGACGGAACTCGGTTGGTAGCACGTCGGCCTCAAACGTCGATAGAATATCACGTGTTTTATAGGCACGCGACATAATGGGCGATGTTGACGTGTCGGTCGAGGAGGAGGAAGACTCAGATCTAGCCCTTTGCTTGCCCTTCGCGAGAGAGCCTTGTGTTCGAGGCTGAGAACGCGACGACGGTTGGTCTTGCTCATCTTCTGAGCTATCATCATCGGAAGACGAGGCAGCGGTACCTGGTTTCGATGGTTTCTCCGCTGAGCGCCCTTGTGCTTGGCGTCTTGTTGTGGGCATTTGGGTGTCGATGGACAGTTTTCCGAACTGACGGCTAGGAGCAGACATGAGGTAGGAAGTGAATGATAGCGACAATGGAGAATTGGGAACGATCACAACATGAAAAATGAGTGACTTTATGGAACCGGCAGACTCGTATCTAGGCATTGAAAAGGAAGATTCGGTCTGCTTTGTGCCGCAGGTCAAAGGGGCACTCCATCAAATTTGAACCATCAATCATCAATCAAGTTACTTCAGCGGTGGAAACCACATGGCCGGGAAGGAGGTCAACCCTCTTTTCTTGGACTGGAACCACGTACGAAAGGAACAGGTCCGACTTCGATACTTCCAGAAGCCCATCTCCTAGTGCACTACAGCCGCGGTACTGGATAGTGATCGATCAACCACCTAGCAAATGAACGGTGAGGGTGACGATAAGACCTAGAGAGCGGATTGGGGGCCCTAGTGTTTGCTGGCCTGCAGAGAGGTCGTTGCCTCCAACATGAGAAGGAGAAATTCGAGGCAAATCGGGCCCAAGTTGGCGTAGGCGGCGGAGCTGATAGAGTTGCTCCGAAAGCTGGTTCCATCATGAACTCTCTTCGTGTGAGAAACAGAGCTTCGAAGCTTCCTTGCAGGGTGATGAGGTCGCCAAGCGGTCGGCGGCTACGGTAGTAGCTACCATTGGTCCATCATCCGCAATGCTTGGTCGGCTAACCTCCCCCGCGGCGCGGCAATGACCAGACTGGGAAGTTACTTCAATTGTTGGTCTGAATTAGCCTCACAAGGTTGAACCCGCTCGCATGAACCAACCTCCAAATTCACCGCTCTTCATCTTCAGGCTCAAGGTCTAAGGCAGCGACATCATGCTTAATGCGGTGAATTGTTCTGATGAGCAATATCAGGATAGACAGGTTGTTAGCGAGGGTGGCTTTGCGAAGAGTCCAAAGCGTCCGATACTGATCGGCCAGAGTCCGCCGAAGCACTGGAAAACGATCGGGGAGATGGTGCATAGTCTTGTGCATGCTTGAATGAATCCCTGAGAACGTCTTTGGGTGTGGAGCTGTCTGACCTATTCATTGGAAGCTGGTAAAAGACGCTCACCCAAGCCACGTAGACGAGGACGTGATAAAAATAGCTTCTACAAACGCTGTCTGACCTGTCATTGGCGACGGCGTTAGTTTGTGGAACCGCTTGCCGACTCATGTGTCTTTGTGTTGCAGTCTGTGACCATGTCATTCGATTCGTTCTGCGAAGCTTGGATTGATGATCGCTGCCTGTTCGCCGGAGTTGGTGCCTCACTTTGTCCGTGCCTATGCTTTCCCTTTCCAGACTGTGGTCCGAGGGATCGCTCGAAAGGGCTGTCTACAACCTGGCCCTTGTCGATCCTGGCTTAGTGGAGCCTTTAGAGAATAGTGAGGGACATGGGCACGCGGCACGCGGCACACGCGGGAGTTTGATCTGCATGCCTCGCCAACAAACTT
Organism: Endocarpon pusillum Z07020; assembly: GCF_000464535.1. Taxonomy (NCBI): domain Eukaryota; kingdom Fungi; phylum Ascomycota; class Eurotiomycetes; order Verrucariales; family Verrucariaceae; genus Endocarpon; species Endocarpon pusillum. The sequence goes on from NW_006913530.1 coordinate 152,926, forward strand.
GTATGGAAAGGCGGTGGATTAATCTCCCAGACGACCGGTGAACAGTCGCCAGTAGGCACTCTGACTCCATGCAAAGGCTTCCTTTTAAGGTTCGCCTAAGCTCAGCAAGTATGTTGGGAGGGCATCATACCAGGATATTCAGTATGGCTCAGAGATTCATTTTCAGCTCCATCCTGTTGTTGGACATCTCTTGATAAGACAATCAGGCCATTTCCAGCAAAGATTCTCGACAGACCTAAGAACACAGCCTTGACTAGTTGATCAGCACTTTATCTGTTCTGACACCCTTTCTGCATTTTGCTGTAATGATTGGCACAAAGCCTGGGCTTTAGCCTGATACCTCCACGAAATCTATCGCAAAGTGAACCTCTTCCGCAAACCTGTTTTAGGATCTAGTCATTCCATTTTAGTTGCGTTAGAATGAATCCTCGTCTGGCTCGTCGTGGAATGCGGGGAGCATTATCGGGTTGGTAGGAAGCCCAACATTTCCGTAGCCATCGGAAATGAAACAGAGCCATTCTACGGTCACATGGCCCGGAAGCTGTCAAGTGTTCGGACGGCGGCCGTCGATAATATCATTCCATATCTCATAGCTTTGAAGGTTTGGCCATTGGTCGCACGTTCTCTATTCTCTGCCGAAAGCCTTCTTGAAAATCCTTCGAGTTTGTTATGGGCTCTTTCAATCTTCCAGCTTCTTCCTTCAGAAAAATTGGCCATATCGTATCGTTCAGCCAATTGGCTACTATTGCACCACTCTCGCTAGGGTTATCAAATGGAAAGTTGTGGCGGCCATGTTCAACGAACTTTTCCTCTACTTGGCCCCTTTCTTTGCCTCCTCCTCCCATGAGACTCGTTCCAAGGGCTGTTGTGATTCGTTCCCTGTACGGCGCATTGGACAGCCACTTGTCCTCTGTAGACCACACGAGGAGCGTCTTGCAGTGAATCCCCGTCATAAATTCCTTGATTCTGGAACCTTCAGCTCGATAAAACCCAGTGACCATCTGAATTTCGACCAATCTGGTCATGTATTCTTCTCCAGTAGGGTAGCCTGGCAGTGGCGGGTCCGGTCTAACGTACAAAGCCCATTCTTGGCTCTTTGGGGTCGTGAACGCGACCCCTCCTCCTTCGGCGTCAGGGATGTCGACAAGGTCATATTGTAGCACCTTTTCAAAGACCCTTGGATCGAAACGGCCGTAGTAGGGACTCTTACCAAAAGCCTTCCGCGCCGCTTCACGGCTCGGCCATCTGTCTCGTCTCCCAGCCAATCCTTTAATGCGAGGGTTTCCTGTTTCGTATGTTCCATGCCACCACCCACTTTCCGTGGTGGGCTCCATACATACAAGCCCTTGAAAGATCCTGGGATGTCAGCTAGCGTTCAACAACATGCTATTGCATCCCCAGCTGGAGCCGATACCAACCAGTGGTGGTGGCATTTCTGCTTGAAATATGTTTATCAAGTGCTTGACATCGTGAGCAGTGTCGAACCAGTGCGGTTCATCGCATATTTCAGAAGCATTGAGCAGATATGATTGACCGTGGTTTGCGGCATCAAGGGACCATATCGAGCGTATTGGAGGACATGATGGATGAGCAAGAAGATCAGCAAAGAAGGGCTCATAGGATTCTTTAGCACAGGCTGCACCATGGTGGAAAACAATGGTGATTGCTTCTTTGGGAACGGTGCTTGGTACATCGCCGGGTCTTGCTGGTTTCTGTGGCGTGTATTGCTTGATATGGAGGCGAAGACGTGAAGTGTACGGATTACGCACTCCACGACGAAAGCCTCGAGGATAAGACGCAGGGATGACGTGCTCTTTCACCAGCCATACATCGGAGGCCGATGTTGGTGAAGACATACCGTTGAGCTTCTAAGTCTGAAATCACTATTGGGTTAAATGGAGCACTGAATCGAAGAGTGATTCAGGCCGAGGTCGATGATAAGAAAGCGTGACCCATCCAATCAGGCTTAGAAAGTGTAGAGCTAGAGATCCTAGTTTACTGAAGGTATTCCTTAAGGTATCCACCTTTCTGACGTAAATTTTGACATTTTTCTCATTGGTGGCTGAAACTCAGTAGCGCAAGTGTCTAAATTAGTCTCAACGAATGACAGACATCTATTGCAACCTTAAACCCATTAAAGATATTTGCTAGGTCATCTTTGGCTTAATGATTCAGATTTGTTTTTCTACTGCGACATTGATTGGGCATAATCTGGTGGGCCGCGCGCTTATCTGCCAATTATAAGCTCTTATCCGTCATCGCGTTTGTAACAACCAATTAGAAAAATGTCAAAATTTACGTCAGAAAGGTGGATAAGTTGAGAATGAGTAATCTAAGTTAAAGTCCTATGGCTTAAGGTCTTTAAGCGACCTAAGGGGACAATGTAATCTTAGAAGCCTATTCTGGAATTTTGGTAGCTGACAGCATAGTTTCACCCTACAATTGGTTAGAATGTTTAGGCTACCCGAGCCCGAGGCCCATCGCACCAGTGAAACAATCGCTATCGCTGTTGACATAAGTTTTGTGACAGATTAGGTAGTAGAGTCTGTAAGGTAACCTGTTCGATATATCACCTCATTTATTTCATCACACTTGCTGTGCCAAGAGCAACCCTAACTAATTGTTCCACCGGGCCTCGGCCCGCCCGGCCCAGTACTCACCTTGGCCGAAGCTGTCACCTTCTCAATCAACTACAGTGACTCCCTTACTGTAAGTTACTGAGTTACGAGTGTTCCTAAGTCTAATAGAACATGTCTGCTCTCAACAATAATCAAAGCTTTTCAGAAGAGCAACGGCACGACGGGGTACAGCGCCGCTGTCTATAAGATTAGCATCAGAGTGCTGCATCCATCCCGTTCTTGGAGCCGCATCATGCACCCAACCATTGCTTCCCTTCGAGTACCGAAACCATAGGCATCAGGCGCGACTGACAATAACAACAGCAGAGACGATGCGCGCATGTCCTTCATATGGCGGATCTAAAAGAGGGATGCAGCAGCTCTAGGCCCGAGTTTTACTCAACTAAATGTATGCATGAAGCTGATGAAGCATAAGGCGATGCGACTGTGAAGGTATGAATACGCCACGCGGCGGGAAGGGAAGGTTTGTTCCGTGCCCGAGAAGCTTTTATTGTGTCTTCTTTAATCGCTGTATGTATCTTCCACAACATCCGCAGCTGTATTTCGCGCCTCGATTGCTTCGCTGCTCTAAATACTGACGGCACGGTCTCGTGTTCTTCTAGCAGATTTTGCAAAAGCATCAAATGTGAGATATGCATGATGATAATACCGCTTCGTGAAGTCGAGACCTCAACCTTGCTTACCAGCTATATTTTCCTTGTGAAAGCGCCTTATCTATCGTTATCGTTTAAGACGTCGCAAGAAGTTGCTCATCTTTCTCGATTTCCTATGTATTCTGGCACATAGCCCAACATAAATTCTCTTCGCTACCGGGGCATGGTTTGGCCAAGTCATGACCCGAAAGCCTGGTTAAGCGATTGGGCTCTCAGAGTGATACCGCATCTAATCTTAATTCAAAGTCATGTGGATTGAGACTGTCAATCTAACAATCGCGGTGATATGGCGACGCAGGTATCCCATGGTGTGTAAATCAAAACATCTGATGCATATCCAGAATCATCAAGAGGACGAGGCTCTGCAATTGAGGGAGACCCAGGTTCTTTAGAAGGACCTGACACTGGAGACCTAGATTCTTGTGAAGTATCTGCCACTCCAGGCGAAGGAGATCTAGATGTCTTGGGAGAACCAGACATTGCTTCAGTATCTTCTTGCTTGTAATTCCAAGTTGCAAAAGTACGCCTTGGTACGCCTGTCAACCTCTCAATTTCAGTAGGGCAGTAATGCTCTTTACGAAGAGCAAAAACTTCTTGACGCTTACGCTTGCCCCAAGGCTTTACGACCTTCAAGCGGGCTGTGTCCAATTCTCCGGCGGCAATGGCATTTCTTTTCCATGTGTTGACTGTGCTTCTTGGGATCTTTTTCTCTCTTGCAATGTCCGCGATAACTGCGTCCTGTCGAAGAAGGCTAATGACTTCGGTACGTAATTCCCTATCGTAATACGATTGACTGATACGACTGTGTTTGCGTGATGGAGGACCTGCTAGCCTAGCCGCACTACCTGGGTCCTTTTCCCGTTGTAAACCATCCTGCGAACTGCTTGTTGACCTGGAAATCGCTCTTCGTGAGTGCTTGGAATGTAGGGCTGGAATTTCTGCTTGTCTGTGGGAAGAGCGACGGGATGCTTGTTCAGAAACCACAAGTGCACTGCCAATACTTCTAATGACATTCGATAGTTTGCTTGCTTCAGTTGGGATTCGATTCCTGGTCGACCGCTTTCGGGTGGGTGTCTTTCTAGTAGAATTGAAATAAGCTGTTTCAGCAGCAGGGGACCATGGAATTGCTTCATTTGTTCTTTGTAAGCTTCGATTTGAAGTTGTGATCGATTCCGTAACATAATCAGCTACGTATCTAGGGGCTCTAGCATTGTTCTCCATGATTGAACCTTGAACGTTTTTTGATCTTGAAGAGAGAGCTACAGCTGGGAATCGCTGTTCTGGTGTGTTCTGAGAGGCAGCTCTATGTGTTGACAATCTCCCAGGTGTAGACCTTGGCACCCAAGTTACTAGGTCTCCGGAGGATGAACCTGGTGCTGAAGGGACTGCTGGCCCTGCTTGTGCAGCTCTGGGTCCATGATCTTCCGGGTCATTAGGTGGCGAGCCTGAGATATCCAATCCCCTGGCCTCTGTAGTCTGAGAGCTATGGGGCTGGGAGTCGTGTGAATCTGAGGATGATATTCCTACCAATTGTGCTCGTCTAGCTTCAGGGGTTGATGGGGGCATATGCTTCGATATGCCTGGGGGAGGAGGTTTGGAGGACATGTTGAAGGGTGTCATACCAGTCAGGAGGGTTTCTATGGTCAGAGCATGAAAAAGAGAGGACGAGAAAGCATGTGTGAGGAGAAAGTACTTTGGATGCTAATCTTTCCACGAACGGAGAAATAATGCTGATTGACAGTAGAATAGTAGGACACCTTCAAGTCTCACCTTTGTAGGCCAGCAAAGCCGTCTCTGCCCCGTCTCTGCATTGTCGTGGTATCCGAACGCTGCTGTGTCACGGTGTCTTCCTGAATCCAAACATAACAAGTCACATCACGGGTCACATCACAAGTCTAGTCGCCATTATACCTCAGTCTAGTTCATCACTAGTACTACTAGTAGTTAGTCACCACACCGGCCTTGGCAGCTACTCTGGATTAAGTAAGTAAGTAAGTTTCGAAGTAGTTAGTAACGTACTAGTACGGAGTAGTAGCAGTAGATCAACAAACAACCACTAACTACTAGTCTTGGGAGACATCCATGCTGCTCAACCTGAACTAGGCTCTCTGTACCGGCAGAGACCGTGGGCAGAATGGTAGCAGACTAAAAGGTCAGGAAAGGGTGGGGATAGAATCTGGGGATGGAATCTGGAGCAATGCTGCTGGGGCAAGCCCAATGTGAAGACAGGCATGGAGGACGCTTGCAACAAGGGGCCCTCAGAAAGAAAAGAAGTCATTTTATTCCTAGAAGAGATAGAATCGATTGCATGGAAGGGTCAGCGCCCAAGAATCCCATAAACACCTTCTCCCACACAACAGCAGGCCGGATTTCTGCTGCAATGAAACCGAACCCAACAATGCCATTCACCTCTCAGTACATATCAACAATACCACCATCCCTACTACTCCTCAGCACGCACGCCAGGCCCGGCCCACCAAAAACCCCATCCATAGCACACACCTTCCGCTCATTCCGTTGCACAGCAACACGACCAGAGAACTCCGCCTCCCAGCCTCCCTCGAGAGCGCGCCCATCCTCTCAACCTCCTCATCACCACCATCCTCAGACCCAGGTACCAAAGCCCACCGCAACGCGTCCAACGACCCTCGCGCCCGCCCGCTCCCAGCGGCCCGCACCACGAACTTCACCAGACCATCCTCCACAGGCTCCTCCCCGGCCAACATCGCTGCCCCTCTCCACCCTAAAAAGGGATCCAAAATTCAAAGCCCTGTCTCGAAAGTGGACGGGTCTGATCGTCGGACTGCCGATCGCGTTGGTCACCAGTTACGTGTTGTGGGGGAGATGTGAGTTTCCCGTTTCAATTGTGTGCATATTCCGCTACCTTGCTTCCCCTGAACACTTCGTGATTCCGATTCCTTTCATTTTCGTTGTCAAATTGGCCATCTCTCGGGGAAAATCTGGCCTGCTGACCGAGCGTTCGTGATGTCTAGATAGCGAGACGACGAGAAAGAGGAATGAAGAGGCTGCGAGGAAGAAGGCGTAACGGCTGGGGAAGGTGGTTGAGGGGGTTTCCATAATGTGTGAATGAATAGTGGGATATGTATATGGGCGGTCTGGTTTAGATGGTTCTAGGTGATCGTCAGCTTAGTGCCGGCATATACGTGTGTCTGGCCTTGTATATATGGATGAGATTCCAGACGTTGATTGTGTAATTACCAAAGATTTGTTGGACGCTAGAATATAATTCATATCCATTTTTTTCGTCGTCTCGTGAACAACAATGGCAGTGACTTGAGTGCAATCAGGACCAATCAGCGCCATGATGAAACAGGGACGACTACTCCATCATGATTGTAGTCTTCTGTAGACAGATGCCAGGTATAAGGGGAATTTGTACTCAATTCTATCTGATCTGGATCTGTGACTGCTCTCCCTTCGTCAACTATTCCGACTCCGAATATCGGAGCTTCTGCTTCTCATCCTGGTAGTCGCTACGTTTGCGCAGCGGCTACTCATCCAGTTCACAAAGAATGATGAACCAAGCTAAATAGCCATAAGCACAACTCCTATAGGCCGACAAAGGCTTTCCTCTTGGTTCTGGTTCGGTTCCGGCGGCACTGAGCAGCTGAATCCCGCAATGGAGGACCCTATCTCAATCTGCCTTGATAACCTGTCCACCCTCCCACGCATCCCCAGCCTCCAGTCTCACCCACCCGCTCACCGCGCCAGGCTCCACACAAATCATCTGCCTCCATCCATCTTTAGGCTCGAAATCGCCCATCCCTTCTGCGCCCTTCTGCCACGGATTCCAGACCGTGCAATCTGTCAGCCCTTCCCGGGTGAGTATGAATTTGGTCTTGTCGGATTGCTGGACGGTGACTGGATCGGAGGGTTTGAGGGAGGAATAGACGCGGTCGGTTTCTGATGTCAGGGTTAGGGGCTCCGAAGAAGAGGAAGGAGAGATCATGGAGGGCGGGGAGGTGGTTTTGTTGACATATGGGGAGGTGGAGAGGCCGTGGATGGAGATCTGGGAGATGTCCTGCACCCAAGTTACACTGGGTTAGCCAAACGAATCTTGATCACCAGATGCAGGACGTAGGGAAGGGGATTGGGACGGGGAGACATACCTCGATCCTGAGATAATTATGAAAAAGCGCCTGAAACTCAACGACCTCGCCACCCGTATTCTGCACATGCAGCCCCGTCTCCAAGGTGTCTTTTCCCAGCGTAACACTATACACCAATCCAAACTCGTACGGCCATTTCTGCCTCATCTCCTCTGGCAACATGCCGGAGCTCAACCCGAAATCGAGCTTGACCTCCTCATCACCTCCTTTCTTCCCACTCCGACTCTCCGAAGTGTTCTTCCCCAAGAACTCCCACAGCACCGACCTGGCGAACCCGTGCTGGGGTAATTTCCCTGTAGCGTGATCCTTTGATGGCGGGCCAAAGACGGGGAACACGATGGGGATGCCGCCGCGGATGGCTTTGGAGCCGTCCAGTTTGGCGGCCGAGGACAAAAAGAGTTGTTCCTCTCCCGACGCGAGGGTCCAAGACGTGACGGTGGCGCCGAAAAGGTTGATGGTAACGGTGTCACGGGAAGGGAGGGTGGCTTTGACGGTATAGTCCGAGACGTCGACCGCGGCTTGGGGAAGGGAGGGTGAGATGGGGATGGTCGAGGGCTTGTGTTTGCGCTCCATGGTTGAGGGTGGTGAGAGTTAATTACGACTGGTGAGGTGGTCAAGGGAAGACTGGAGGGGGGAACAGGTATTGGCTGGTCAATTAACTTAAAGTACTTCTCGAGTCTTGTCGCATGGACTTCATGGCCGTCGGATGTAAGGGCATTTACTAAGCACAGCTCCGGTTATAATATCATGTCTTACGCCAAGGTCAGAGCTCCCAGGTGTTTCATATTGTATGCGGTGCAACGTAGATTTAGTAGTATGATTCGTGGCCATAGCTTTTCGCATAGCATGCATGTAAGTTGTTGATCGCCAGTTTCATCCATCTCCCCAGCCTACTGGTTACAGCCTGTCCGGCCACTATTCTCCACCGTTCTATTGGATACAGTCCTTCCGCCAGCTTCCGCCAAAATACGGAGTACCACCCCAAGTCCCGTGGGGTCAAGCTCCCCAGGAAGCTATCATGCCGTCCAACTACACCGCCACGGCCTGAGGTCACCATCATTATGCGACCTCTGTTGCATATGCATGAACGGTGAGAGTCATGTGCCGCTTCTTGGAATTCTCTGTGCCGCGTTTTGTGCTTCTGTCCGTATCTCGAACACCAGGTCATCAATTGCCCTTAAGCCTGATCGATCCATACTTGTTCTCCTTAGGCTCGACAGCGCCTTCTGGAGTAGTTCCACCGCCTCTTCAGGCGAAACTTGATTTTCCTTGTCATCCGTCTTAACCTCCATGATGCGGCGTTGAGGGGGGGAGTTTTGGTTTGAGGCAGCCCCAGAACTCAGCGCGTGATCCACATTATCACTTCGATGACTCCACGAGGAGCCCGATCTCGGACGTATTTGGGGGGCACCATGTTGATCGCTACTCTCTGGGGATGTGCAGGCTTTGGCGGGTGAATCTCGCTCATGACTCCCATTCTTCATGTTCTCACTCAACGACTCCCTCGCCTCAGCTGGAGCTGGCATTGTAGCTTGTGGTTGCACCTTTCTTGGTCGACCACGGCCTCGCTTCACGGGTTGCGAGAGAGGTTGCAAGGCAGGTTGTGACAAGACAGGACCCTGTGACGCGGCAGACGCTGCCCGAATAGATGATTGTGACGAGGATGGCGTTTCCACTTCTATACAATCATAAGCTGCCTGCGATGGCTGCGATTCAGTCGTGCTGGACGGCAATCTCCGTGTGCTGCTACGTTCAACTAGGCCACCAGTCGTCTTTCTCCTCTTTGATTTTGGTGGAGCTACTGGGGATCTCATCCTTTTTGCTGGTGCAGAAGTCGCAAATCTTGGCTGCTGTTCTGGACTTTGGCTCGGAACTGAACTTGCTGCTCGCTCGAGGTCTTGTGATAGCTGTGAAGCACTCCAGAAGTCGTTGTCATCACTGTAGACCTTCGTGCTCTCTTCGGTTGGGGAGCAGAGATTTATTGCTGTTTCGTGTATAATGTCCGCACGTCTCTCGTTGCTGCGATCAGTCGGGGGCCTGATTCCAGCCACTATAATATCGGTGATGGTATCTTGTTCTACCTTCAACAGAGAGTTGGCTCCTTCTGGACCCTGATCGCATGTTCTTTTGGCATCTTTACCAATGATATCCTCATCAGAAGGGATGACATCCGTGACCGAACATAACATCACGACCTCGCCACTTGTCAGGTCACTTCTCACTTGTGGTCCGGCTTCCTGTATGTCTTCCGCGAAGTCTGCAGTTTGTTCATGCAAATCACCAGAGAATATCTGTACGAGATGCTTGTGATCCTGAAATGGCTTTACTGATAGCGAAGCTGCGTCCAAATCTTCCACGTTGGTTGGAAGTACGTCTTCCATTTCGTTGCCTATCGAGGAAGGTTGGACCGGAATATCGTCAAAGAGGCCCACTCCACCTGTCCTTTTCTCTTTTGTTACATCTTGCACCTCATCTGGACAGCCCAGCTGTATAGTCGCTTCTGGTGGATCCATGGTGTCGTCAGGACCGTGCATAGATAGTGGTGAAGAGGGAGCATCAATTTCCTCAAAGCGTAGAGCTTGCTGCTTCGATTTAGGTGTAGGGGAGGACTGAACGGCTTCTTCATAATCCAGAATTTTTCGCAACGGTAGAGTCGGCGTAGCCGGATCCCCTATACAGGCAACCTCATCTTCTATGCTAGCAAGAACAAGCTTCGAAGATTCAGCTGTTTTTGCTGCCTGCACTGCACAAGATGGACTTGAGCGGAGATCCGGAAACATCAGAGCAATTTCACCCCCCTGCCGCTCCCTGATTTCCTTCTGGCGTGCGGTCAGGTTCTGTGACTCAGCATCCCTTCCAGGCGCAGGTGACGATTCGATGGATACAAAATGGACCTGGGAATCATCATGGTGCAGGCGTGCCCTCACACCAGCTTCAAGTGGCGTGCTTGTTTTTCCAGAATCTAAACGATGCTTCTGGTGTACTGTTCGAGTAGCAGCAGGCACGACGACCGGCTGAACAAGCTTTGCAGTTTTAGATGAATCCACAACATTCGAGGTGCTCCCCTCTTCATCCAGATTCTCGAGATATTCCAACTCGGGCAGAGTTGTTTCGTTCGACTCAAAGTCATGGAGACTAGGCAGCTCAAGTTCAACAAAAGGTATCAGGCGTGCCAGCGCCTCTTTCAGTCTATCGCCATACTCTAGACTCTCGTTGGGTCCGTAGTTGGAATTCCACACTTTCACTACTTGATTGATGGTCATTCTGTGTGTCGTTCTGAATGCTGCAGCAAAGAGGCCATCGAACAATTTCAAATCGATCTCGTTACTAAGCCTTCCTAAGACATCAATGATAACGGGACACAGCTTCCGAGCCTGTACCAGCTTCAGGCTTCCAGTGCGGCTTGCTGTGGTCATGAGACGCCGCTGGTCTTCAAGCCATAGTGCTAAAGACTCCTGCATTTCTGTCAAGCAGGCTAGTCTGTATTCTGTTGAAGACCTTTGAAGCAAGGACATCACTGCATCAGTGACGGATGCCAATACGAGCTCATCACAACAATCACCAAGCAAATAGACACGTGAGAGATGCACGTTCAAGAGGCGAACGAGGCTGCGATAGACAGACTGGACATCGCCTTCTTCCCGTTTTGCTCTTTTCGCATTCGGTTTGTGAACATTAATGGACGCTGGCGAAGTGAGGACATCTAAAAATTCTCGGACCAAGATAGCAGTACAAAGGCTAACTTCATTGGAATCGCGATCACCTAGAAAGATTATCAAACGGTCTGTAACTTGCAATCCGGATTGGTGGGAACCATCTGTCACTAGCAGTGATTGCCTCAACAACTCAGACCAACACTCAGGCTGACCACTTTGGTATGGAACACCAAACTCCAAGATCCTCACCGCATTCGTGACCAGGTGGTCAACGTCAACAATGTCGCCTAAGCAATCGAGCGATGCATTAGCTAGTTCGCTTCGTGTCAGCTGTGCAATCGCGTTCCATATCACACGTTCTCCGGTGGCAACGCTTCCAGCAAGGAGCACAGCTTCAGCACACTCCTTGTAAAAGTGGACACGGCCATTGGCAGATGATCGAGATTTGCTGGTAAGCTGAAGCAGATCGAAAACCATGTTGAGATATACGTCATCCTGACCACTGCTTGGCAGATTTCGAGTAGCCTCAAGAATATCGATCATGAGTGGTCTTCCTTTCCCCTTCGATTTCTCATTGTGTGGAAGAGAAGAACTGTCGGGTGCACTCAATAAATTTACCTCAACAAATGCCAGGGCCCCAAACTCTAATAGCATGGTCTTGCAGATGAAGTGATAGCGGCTGACGTAGTCGTCTTCATGTTCCTTGAACGTAGCTGACGACCTCTGGCAGAGTCGGGTCAGGAACATTGATACATGAGTCACAGCTTCCATCGTCTCTGAAGATGATCTGACCTCCTTCCGACATGCGTCGCCAAGGGCTTTTGCAAAGTTTCGCCAAGCGGCAGCAATATAAGCCGTGTCAGGATAAGCTGCCGGACCCCAGTAGCTGGAGCGGAACAACAGCTCGAAGATTTCAAGTATTGAACGAGTCCGTGACCGGATCCATTTACAGTCCAGCAGAGGTAGCTCTTCTGGCTCGATCACGGCAGCATCAAGAACACGTGCCTCCCTCCACGGACTGATCTTTTCTCTCCAGAATAAGGCCATCAAGATCCTGCAAGCACGGTCGGAGTTCTGCCCATTTGAAAGAAAGGGTGCTCTGAGAGCCGGGACAACGAACTCATCCCATACCGCATCATAATGGCCAAATGGCTCTGACGGCTTCAGGGAGTAGTAGAGCAGGTTGCAGTAGGCGGCGAAGGCGGAGTTCCTGGTTGTTTTCGATTGCTTCTCATTGCTCGGCCGCTCCAATTGGGCCAGGAGAGGCTTCATGAGCATGTTCGCCAGGAATGACTTGGTTACTCCATAGGGCCGCGCAACATACACGAGCTTGTTCCACGCCATATTGGCAGCTATTCGTACTTCCGAATCGCTGCAATTGAAACATTTTTGTATGATTCTGAGCCAGTCGTGAAGATGGCGCCATTCATGAAATTTGTGATCCAATCCTCTCATCAAGACTATGACCGCCGCCCATATCTGCGGTACTTGTCGCGCCTCGTCAAGGGACTTTAACATTCTTACCAGTCGTTTGCAGATAACGGAGCTGAGAACGTCGTCATGCTCTCCTGGGTTGTCCAATGTATCGCGAACAGCTGTTGCAACTGTTGATGATGATCCGAGAACCACCGCTACGCGCTGCGCTAGGGCAATTGCCTTCTTCCTGGTGTCGGGAACAGAGCAGGTCATTGCGGACAATAGTTGAGAGACCCAGCACGATGATTTTGCCTTGAAAGTACGCTTAACTTGTTCCAGCATCCTTTGGTAGATCATCAAACGTTCTGAAATGACACCGTTCCCTCTGACGTGTTCTGGCAAATCCTTGAGCACCTCCAGCAGGCGAACAACTCGCGCTCCCGTCATTGTTCTGTTCGAGAAATCCTGTGTGGATAGCAAATGCATGTGATGCAGAATGAGGGCTTTCGATACTTGACGTTCTTCGAGTATACGCGTAGAGTGATCGATTATGAAGGACCGATATGTGTCCGTTAGGTGTACCGACAGAGTCCTAGTCCAAACGATGGTCACCAGCAATTTCAAGGCTTGAAGTATGAGGTTCGTCTCTAATGGTTCCATAGGTATTCCACTTTCGAGAGACACATCTCTCTTGATGAAGTCTAGTAGAGCCTGAACTTTCTCTTTCGTGACATGGCTGTCAGGCAACTCTGCATATGCTTTGAGTGCGGACAAGAGTGTAGTATAGGCATCTAGTCTGATTTGACGATCGGCGTTGGCTAGCTGCCGCAGAATTGTGTCCAACATGGTGGCTAGATCCTCGTTTCGGTGCGGAACTTCGTCTTGAATAGCTGTTGGGCAGGGACGCTGTTTGAGGATCGATTTTGAAGATTGGCATTCCCGTGATGGTGGCAGGGACTTGACAGAAGATTCGGGCGCGGTGATATCGGTCGAGACAGTCCAAGGTGAGAAGTCAACTCTCTTCCTCAGCTTTCCAGATCCTGCTTCTAGAGAAGCTGTGCATGATGCTGGGGAGGGATTTGGTGTATCTGTGGGTGGTGCGTTTGTGACAGGGTAGGTATCAGCATTCCTCTGTTGCTGCTCTGATCTAGCAGAGCTTTCAGGTGGACTTGGTAGAGACTCGGGGAGACAGGTGCTCAACTTGGTTGTTGAAGCAGATGCTGATCGAGGAGGATGGTTAACGGCTTTGGGGATAAGCACCTCGACAGATGTCATGATTTATAGCAGAGAAAACATAGATAGATTCAATTGCATGCTGTAAAGCAGAGCACACACACGTGGGAAAGCACAGAATTCAAGAACGCCGAACATGCATGCGTAGGGTGTGCTGAAGCTTCGGATGGTAGTGGGAGAAAGTACGGAGCACGAAGTATAGATTGTGTAAGGGTGTAAGGGTGCGCGTGAAAAGACGCGTTAAGTGGCCTCGCACTAATTCTGACAGGCTTTAACTTCCTACGTACTAGGACTAGTACTAGTACTAGTCGCCAGTTTCAATTCTGAGCGCAGGGACTTAACCGAAGATTGGCCGAATCTGCACTTTGCTTGTTTGCTTGCATGCCTAAACCCCCCCCACTCCCAAGTTGCATCTGTACGTATACTTAATGCATGCCGGCGTCTGAGATGGCTCATCATTTGGCAGTATTGATCATATCTCGGACTTTGCGGAGCTATGATTTTTGCCTCCCGGGTTGTAGAGAGAAATAGTAGTGAACCGGTAGGATGTGCTCAGCAATCGGGCGACTACCATTTGAAGGTGCTGTTCCCGCTAAGTATGCAGTGATGCTGCAGTGATGCTCAGGGGATGCCAAGAGATTGTCTTGGCCAGTCGATGTCAGTCTGAGGCTGTTGACTCGGACCACTGCGAAAGCCTGCTCGATGACCAAGATCTCCCAGCGATTGCAGGAGAACATTTTGAGAACTATAAGAATACCATAGAGCTGCTGTAACTTGTAAGCTTTTGATGGCCGGCAACCCACCACGGCATTGCTGATGATCCCCCGCTTCCAGCGACTCCCCTAAAATATGCAAGTTGAGACAAGGACGCCTACTGGCAAGATCAAGCTGAACCATATCCAGCGAATCCTGACCACTCTGAACGACGACCTGAGTTCTCCTCATTTGACTCCGGAGCAGCGGCGAGAAGCGCTTGAACAGCTCAAAATCCATGGCAGAGATCCGAAAGATGCCGGACCCATCTTTACCACAGAAGGAATTGGGATCCTGACCAAGCATGGGCTGACGGAGAGGTCATCGCCCAGCTCACTGGAGGCGTTACGATGTCTTGCCAACGCCATGTTGCTTGAACCGAGGACTAGGCAGATTTTCGTCAACCTGGGATCTGCCGGCCAAGCAGCAGAGAGGTTAAAAATCCCGGACTCTGACAATGAGTTTCTGATATCACGCATCCTCTTCTTACTGACATACGAGTCCAACCTCAACTTCGACCCTCTGTTCAATGATCACGATCTTGGACAAAGTATCAACGCTCATACTGCGCGCCACGCCAAAGAAATCTCTCAAGCAGACAGCAAGAACGAGCCCTCTTCCTTTGACCAAGCTGCCCTCTCAGAATCACTCAAACTTCTCTTCAACCTCTCAACCTACTATCCGCGACACGTCTCAACCTTCACGGCCTCCAGCGAGAACATCCGCAAGATCCTCAGTCATATTGCCATCCCCAACCCACCCCTCCAACCCCCAATCACCCACCTGATCAATGCCCTTGTCAATCTCGACCTCCAAGACGACCACCAGAGCGACAGCATCTCCAATCTCACCACCACCATTACCATCCTAACAACCATCCTCTCCCAAAGCCTCACCAGCTACAACCCCACCGAACTCGAAACCCACGCCATCCCCCTGCTAACCCTCCTCCGCAAGATCTACGCCTACACCTCCCAAACCCAGAAAAAGCACATGCGATCTCTCCTCCTCCCCCAGAAATCCGACCGCGACCTCCCCCTCGGCCAATCCGACACCTTACCCTCCAAACTCCTCCGCCTCTCAACCTCACCCGCCGCCCCAAAGCTGCGCGAGGGAATCTCGAGTCTCCTGTTCGAGCTCTCAGACCAGGACGCGACCACTTTTGTGCGGAATGTCGGGTACGGATATGCGGCGGGATTCTTGCTAAGTCATGGAATGGCGGTGCCGGAGTCCGCTATGAAGGCACGGCACGGTAGCGCGAGAGATGGAGACGGTGAAGGAGGTGAGGTGACAGCGGCAGAGGAAGGAGAGCTGGTGAATCCGGTTACGGGCCAGAAGCTGAGCAAGGAGGAGGAGGCTATGGTGGATACGGGGCCGGAGATGAGCGAGGAGGAGAAGGAGAGGGAGGCGGAGAGGCTCTTTGTGCTGTTTGAGCGGTTGAGGGCGACGGGCGTGGTCAGCGTGGAGAATCCAGTCAGGGAGGCGGTGGAGAGGGGGGCATTTGATGGTGGGGGTGCAGGCGGGACAGGAGGTGGGAGGGTCGAGGAGCTGGGTGATCATGACCATGATTGATCATTTCTAGGAACAAGTCATGAATGGAAATATTGTATTACGGATTACTTGGATTCGTGGTAATCACTAACTGGGGTCTGTGCACAAGATACCCAAGTCCTTCAACCCGCATCTCCGTTCGACATCTCGGATACATAATTGAGTCTGTGATCCGACGGTATGCATGTATGCATGTGTTCTGTCTGAGGGAGAAAAACGCAAAAGAGCCGCTGAAACCAGTCCCGAGTACTTCAATCAGCCCCTTCAACCTCCGGTTCAATTAATAATGGTGATATCCCCTCCCCCACGTCTCCCGCTCAATCGACCTCGCAATCCAATGCGACGATCGTGGGAAAGCATATCCCGTTTTCTCCGCGACCCAGGCTGATATCATATCATGCGGAGGATGCTGCCTATCCGATCTCGAGGGACCGGGGGCAAGCTTTTCACTGATCAGTCCTGGGCGGACCCTGACAACGCGCAGTGCAGGATCCCTCCCAGACCACTCACTAGTATTTACGGCGGGCCTGGCCGCAAGGAGAGAGAGCCGTCGTTGCCCGCGATTCATGCCGCAGAAGTCATCGACTCCGAATCTCGCTCGGCCTGCTGCCGTGACTGGCGGAGTTGAGGACTGAAATTATTGAGATCCCCGGAGGGAGAGGAGGAGGCAAAAGTGTGATTTTGGCTCCGAGATTCGGTCGCGGGTAGATACTTTTGCGTAGTGGCTCTATGTGATTTATGTAGTCCGTCGATGGTACTGTAAGGAACGGAAAAAGGAGTTTCAGGAAGTGATCTAACTGCGGAATATATAGCATTGCCCTTAGGCGACCCTGGGCCCCTGGGATTTGAGTAAAGTGGTCCTCCATCTCATCCATACCCTTGTACGCAGAGGGGAAGTCTTAGTGGAGTCCTTAGGTGCGAGACCAGGTGACAGTATTTGTACCAGCGCCTCTCCATGCCATCATACGAAGATGTCTGACAAATGCTTTTCGTTTCGGGAGCTGACCGTGCTAGAAACCGCTCTCACCATCACCTTTCCTTCCTCTGGCTAGCTGATAGCCTGCCGGAAGACATCCAAATTCCAAGTAATTTGGAGCCAGAACCCCCATACTCGAGACCTTTCCCACCTATCCCAACACCTTATCCACCTCCCTCATGCACACCGCCGCAGCCACATACTTGAAACTAACAAACTCCCCACCCGCCCTCAAACCCTTCTTCTCGGCTTCCAACCCTACCTCAAAACAAGCTATACTCCTCGCCAGGCTCTCCTCGCTTCTCTCATTGCCATCCTTCGCGATGCAATTGACAATGTACCCGAGGTCGTCGTTGAAACGCTCTTTCATGCTGATGGAAAGCTCGTGCTGTTTCTTACTTTGTGCGCCGGTTTTGCCAAGGATATTGCCCACGAAGACTTCAAGCTCGCTGAGGGGGCGGGAAGGTTGGGAACTATACTCAGAGGCGATGTTCAGAAGGCAGTCTTCGTACCTGGGCATTGAAGTATTAGCTGTTAGCTTTGAGTAAGTGATATACATGTCTGAAAGGGAGATGAGATGAGTGTTGCTTGACAAGGTGGGTGAGAAGCAATGATACATACTCATCGCGGATTCCTCGAGCCCGCTCGAGGTGGTGCTTCCATTGGACTGCTTGACATCGACGCTGGAGATAGGTCCGAATGCCCTTCAACACAGGACTGACCGAGCCCCTAGTTCTACCCACCTCGATTACATGTAGCGGTGCTTGTTGCTGCACGCTGTTGAAAACCTCCTGTTCATCGATGGCGCGGTATAATTTTCCTAGGATTTTATCACTCTCGTAGTATTTGTATGGTTGGAAGTCATCGTCGTCTCCATCATTCGTCTCAGGTCGAGCATCAAACGAGAGCGGCTTATCCTTCTGTACAGCAATATGCGGACCAGGTGCCATAAAGTCGGGGCGATAACTGTTATACCGTGGCATTTTTTTCATATCAACCTATGAGATTGCTCAGCATTTGAAGAATAGGGTCCGCGGATTCCGAAAATATTACCGGTATACCACTCTTGGAGAAGTCGACCGCTGTTGAGTGCATCGCAGCCAACAGCTGGCAGTCGGGATCTGACACGCCTGCCTGCTTTTGATCCGCAAGAACTTTGTGTAAGGTAGCAATTCGACCCAGCTGGTCAGTGGCCATGAACGTCACGAAGAAGTCCGTCATATCCTTGCGTACAACTTGGCGGCCAAGATCGACAGGTGCTTGTGCAGGATAATCGGCGGGTGTGAATACCTTCGTCGGTCGCGCCTTGGGGTCAAGTATGATTTGATAGAGATCACCGTCTAGATCCCCACCGCTCAGCTGGCTAGGGAGGTCCCGTGGACCCTTTTGACTGAAACATATGCAATTACGAAGCTTCATCAATGGCGAATTGTTCGGTACGGCAACAGCCGTCACCAGCTGGATATCACCTGGATGAAGCGCTGGGGCACGGGTGATCATCAGATCTTTGCCAGTTATGACCCTCGGCTTTCCATCAGACTCAACGATACAGAAGATTTGACCTTCCTCAATGATTCCAGTTTCGTCCATGATGCCATAAAGTGTATATCCGTCTTTGACGGGAATCCTGGCCTTGTATTTTAATGCACGGAGTTCGATGAGAACGGTGAATTCGATGACCTCTCGTAGAAATTTGTCTGCTTGAAACGAGAGATTCAAGCTGCGAAGTTTGTTAATGAACCACGGTAGATGAATGATTTCCCCCACCGCCTGTGCCTTGAGAAATTTTGAGGCGTTTGTGGAACTGGAAGTAGTCGAACGCAGCCGCTCAACTTCCCTTGCTTGATGATAGAGGAAAAAGTCGTCTTTCACTCCCATGTCTTCGAGGATTTTGATAGACTGTTGGTTGAGGAACAATGGAAGCGGCTTATATGCTGCGCCACATATCTCGACGTCGGTTGAGTCGGATCCAGGGAACTTGATCATCGACTTACGCAAGAAGAGTGAGTCATGTACAAGACGACTGTCTAGTGCAATCATTCCCTTTGCACCTGCGGGAAAGTCAGCATCACTCAGTTGATGGAAAGTAGGTATATATCCAGAGCTGGCTCAGTTCAGCCGAAGATTAAGACTGAGTGAAGTCTTAAATGGAAAGGCAAGGGGGGTACGATGTAGATATGGTATTGTATACCTGAGTACCGGATCTGTAAAAGAGACGGTTTTGTTCGGTTCGTGCTGGGCAGGGCGTCCCATACCTGTTGTAGAACAGACATTGATACTGTTCCAACACCATCACTAAACACTCGGCCGTTACGTTCAACGTCTTTCATTTCCTTAGCAACTCCGGGAGCCAGGGTTACCGCGGTTGGAGTCTCGGAAAAGGCTTGTCCGATTCTGGCGGCACATTTTGCAGGGCAGCGGATGCGCGAGAAATCACCCAACCCTGCAATAAGCATGCGGTCATGTAGAAGTTGCCCGTTGTGAAAGAATGGGGCCATGAACCAGCAGGATTGTGCGCGAAGAGAAGAGTGGGAGAATCCAAGGAATTTGAACTGTCTTCCGCCTATGTTGATACCTTCATCTAAGATTTTGTTGAATCTCTTATAGAAGATGAGGTCATTTGATACATCAGGACGATATTGGACTTGAATGCCATCTTCGTCGCAGAATTGAACCCGAATGAAGTAATCGTGGTGCTCAGGGTACTTTCGAAGAACGCGATTGTTGCTTTCTGGCTCGGGACCATACAGGTAGGTGCCGGCAGGAGTGACAGTCACCCTGTGGATGATGGCTACATTCTTGGATTGCTTTGGGTCGTTAAAATAAAGGCCTCCCGTCTTCAGCCGTTCTTCGTTCTCTTTCAACAGAGATGTAATGGCTTCGAGTTGGAACTCCACAGCGTCGGTGTTGGGACCAGCAAAAGGGAGCTGCTGGAACAATCTTCGTATTGCGTTGACACAGACACGTATGTTAGAGCGGCTCCACAAGCTTGCTACCTCGGGCAGAAGTGCTAAGACTTTGTTTGGCGAGAGATAGCCACTCTGTGCAAGTTTCTGTACCTGAAATTTGACCTCAAATGGAAGTCTGGTGTTTGCTTCTGTTAATGCCTGACGCAGCCTACTCATTTCTGCTCCGTATTGCCCCTTCGGGCTATGGATACGGGTATGACATCGGGTGGTTGGTGGTATCCCACGAGCGTGACTCAAAGCGTCCATGTGTTCGTTCAAGGTACTATTGACGAGCCCAATCCGATACACTAGGCAGCTTCCCGCGATCTTTTCATGTTCAATGTTCAGTCCAGGGAGCCTCTCCTTGCTTGGGCCACTTTGAGGGCTGAAAGTCAGCACGGTCTTTAACACATCACTCAAGTCTCCTGTGGTTGTTCCGTTAGCTTTACCAACGGGTTGAGAAAAGTGTGGAGCCTCCGTCAGAGTGAGCGTCATGCCAGGTTGGGGTAGACCCTCAGTCGCGATTGCCTGGATAGTGGAGTATGGTATATCCATGCTCTGGCCTGTATCCATCCTTATAACCGCGACCTTGGCACCGAACTTCACGCTTCCGCGGACCGGCCATTCCAAGTAGGATGTGAAGACTAGATTTGAGTCGATATACTCCCAGAGCCCGCAGGATACAGAAGAACACTCCAGGGAGGAGACTGTATGGTCCTTGGCAGGCTTTGTTGTCCTTGTCTGTCTGACCTTTGCATCCATTTCTAGGCTCTTTAGGGCCAAAGGATCCGCCGGCTTGTTGCTCCGGGTACAGAGCAGTAGCTTCCCCTGGAACATGCGGTCGGCACCACCGAGGCCAATCCTCGCTTGTCCGTACCAACTTAGGAATCTTTGGCCATCTTTAGAGCTGAGGAAGGTCAACGTTGCAAAAGGCTTCCTGCCCTTCTTCTGGCATTGCCAGTTCTCGATGGATAGGTTGGTCAAGATTGGCAGGAAGAAAGCAGACACCTGACGCTCTGTCGCTCGCTCAGGCACACCTCGAACGAATACCTCCATCAAGAGATTGAAGCCCAATTGAGGCCGGACTTACCGGGTAGACATGAGGTTGCAGGAGTGATAAGACTATCAGTATTCATGTAATATCTGTCTGTCCTTCGTAAGCGGAGGTGGCGATCATGTGGGCAGGCGAGGCTGTTGTCGAGACGTGGGGCATCCTGCACCCGGTACCCTGCACGTTTTGAAACACGTTACTTGGAGTTGCTCTCTCCATCCTCCACATCCAGTAGTATGGAGTACTCCCCCTCACACTGATTCAGCGTTCTATCAATGTGAGGCTGAGACCAGCAAACTTGAAGTCCATGAGACAGTTCATCCTTAGGTAACGGGTATTAATCTCCTCCTCCTAACTAAGTTAGTAGTGCAGTTTCAACTGTCACTGTACCAAGCGCCTAAATATTGTGCGTCCCAAAAGTGTTGCAATTCC